>NW_016690237.1:1361186-1433540 GCF_001604755.1 Lepidothrix coronata | reverse complement strand
CTGCATGGGGTTGTTGTGGCCAAAGTGCGGGACCCGGCACTTGGCCTTGTTGAACCTCATCCCGTTGGAATCAGCCCAACTCTCCAGTCTGTCCTGGTCCCTCTGCAGAGCCCTCCTACCATCCAGCTGATCATCACCCCCCCCCAGCTTAGTGTCATCTGCACATTTGCTGATGGTGGACTTAATCCCCTCATCTAAATCATCAATAAAGATATTAAATAGAACTGGGCCCAACACTGATGCCTGGGGGACACCACTAGTGACTGGCTGACAACTGGATGCAGCACCGTTCACCACCACTCTCTGGGCCTGGCCCTCCAGCCAGTTCCTAACCCAGCACAGAGTGCTCCTGTCCAAGCCGTGGGCTATCAGCTTTTCCGGGAGTATGCTATGGGAGATGGTGTCAAAGGCTTTGCTGAAGTCCAGGTAGACCACATCCACAGCCTTCCCCTCATCCACCAGGTGGGTCACCTGATGATAAAAGGAGATCAGGTTGGTCAGACAGGACCTGCCCTTCCTAAACCCGTGCTGGCTGGGTCTGATCCCTTGTCCATCCTGTAGGTGCTGTGTGATTGCACTGAGAATGATCTGCTCCATAACCTTGCCAGGCACTGAGGTCAGGCTGATGGGCCTGTAGTTTCCTGGGTCCTCCTTCCAGCCCTTTTTGTGGATCGGCGTGACATTTACCAACTTCCAATCATCTGGGACCTCCACAGTGAGCCAGGACTGTTGGTAGATGATGGAGAGAGGCTTGGCGAGCTCTTCCGCCAGCTCCCTCATCACCCTGGGGTGGATCCCATCTGGTCCCATAGACTTGTGGGGGTCCAAGCGGCTCAGCAGGTCGCTAACTGTTTCCTTCTGGATTACAGGGGGGCTATTCAGATTCTTGTCTCTTTCTACAAGCTCCAGAAGCCAGCTGTCCTCAGGACAGCTGTCTTACTGTTGAAAACTGATGTAAAGTAGGTGTTAAATACCTCAGCCTTTTCCTCATCTTATGTGTTTGCTATGAAATTATTAACGCTAAGTGTGTATCGTGGCAAGACAGGAGCTCACATTTTCACTTACACAAACAGAAGAGAAGCAGAATTATCTTAATTTCATGTCAAACACACTGTATTTTTCTTCTTTAGAACTTTAGTCAGATTTCAAGTACATATGGCTACTTGAGTTGGTGCTCAAAGACAGAACAGAGCTCAAAGAAGCTGTTTCACTTGTATTTCCTGGTGTATGTAACTTGAATCTGTTTAGGACAACACAGGTTACCTATAGAAGTAGTTAGAAAAACATTTTTTTAATAATTCCTTGAGAATATTAATGGAAAGTAAATATAGAATTCAGACTCAGGAATGGACATACTGCAGATCAGATGAGCTGTGATTGTGTAATCAGCAAAAGACATATTCAGCTGAAGATTGGCCAAATTAACTTTAATTTTGAATTGTGACTATCCAACTTCTGATACATTCTTTTGCAGTGAGCAGCTTATTAAGTATCTGAAGAGAGGACACAGATGCATAAAACATGCTCCATGCTCAAAAGAATTTTGAACAATGAATGCTTTTATGGAAAACATGTTCTGTTCCTAGGCAATTCTTGTTGAGTAATAAGTGCTAAATTTGACTTAATTGCTGGCTATTATTATTCCTTACTGTTTCATGTGATAATACCATTGAAAATGACCCAATTTTGTGAATTGATGATTAAATGAAAAGAAAGTGAAATAGCAAGGATCATTTATTTAATTTTGTACCGAGAAAAGCTTTATAATCCACTGTGTAAAAATAACATGAGTTCGAAATACCTTGGTAAACCTTCTCTGAAAAACAGAGAGACTTTAATATATTATAATGGCATAAGATCAAATGGAGCATTGAAGTCAGTATGTGCAACCAGCAATGAGAGTGTGATTCTTGCTCTGAGTTTGTACCCAAGATGCCTCATTTGATCCAGTTCTAGCTGGGTAGTGAATTATTAGGTCTTGGGAAACAAGGGGAGTCAGGTGCTATAGGAGCTCTCTTGGCCACAGAAACCAGTGTGTCTAAACTAAGATTAGTTGGCTTAGACTGGCATGGTAGAAAAATTAGTCAGTATTTAGGTAGTGAATACATCCCTAAATACTTTACTAGTTCTTTTGTCTGTGGACATGGGCACACATGGATGGGCACGTACAAGATACAGAAAAGCTGTAGTTGCATACAAAACCTATAGCTAATTTACCATGTTCTTCCCACAGGAAAATAATATTTATCAGTTATCGTACCTGAGCAAAGCAAAGCATTCGTGGAGTAAGGAAGGGTGACTGACCACAACCTTGTCTTGTGTTGACACTTATTTTGTACAGAAACAATTGCCTCTTTAATTTTTGCTCTTTTCAGTAAAAACATTAAGTAATATTAATGCTTACTATGACAATAAAGAAATATATTACTAATATAATTAATACAATATAATAATATATAATAAACATTATAATATTAGCTGTTTATAAACATTATATGTTAAATATAGTAAACTATATGTTTATAAACATTATAATACTAGCTCTTTTTTCTAAGATGAGAATTGTATGGTGTCAAACTAAATGTTCTGACTTCTCAGAAAGTGGCATGTCGGTTGTTAGAGAAGACTCAAAGAAATGCATTTGATTCAAATGCATTTGAAGTGGAAGGTGAGCTCCATCTCTTATGTTAATGTAACTTACCGAGAAAAACTATACTGTAGAAAGTTCCAGTCTTCCAGAAGGGTGAAATTATTTGCCACATCCTCACTGCTTTTGAACTATTAGATATCTTGATGCTCAGCCATTGAGATCTTTAGAAATAGGTATTAGAGCCTTGAACCTGATATTGCATGGGAAATGCACGTAGTCTAAAACCAAATCTAATAATCAAAATGGATATGGAGATAAGCTCTGTTAAGATGCGTCACTTGGTATTCACTCTTCTGTGTAGATTAAGTTGCTGACCTGCAGCTGAGTGGTGATGAAAGTGCAAATATCCTAGGGAAGTGCAGGACTCACCAGCTAAGAAATAAATGAAACACAGTTTCAGTTTAGTGAGGAGAATCAAGTAAACTCTATCATCATAATTTCTCTAGACAACCCAATATCCACCAGTCTTTTGTGCTGCTTGTCTCTATGTATATGCACATGTACACACGCACACGCGCGCGCACACGCACACACACACACACGCATGTATACCCATCATCTTTTCAAATCCAGTCTGGAAGGCAATGCAGATAATTTAATGTGATTATATGTGCCATCAGCCATGTGTATATAGAGCTATATGGCAGAAGGTAGTCTTTATGGCTTTATACAGCTTGATTATGCACTGCTGCCTTTGAACACAATACCTGTACATCGGTTGACATGTCAAGAGTGCAATTAAAAGGTGAGTTTTCAGATAAGCTATTCATATCTGGTAAGAATTGAAAAAGGAGGATGAGCCTTATTGAATTTACATTTATAAGTGTGTACAACTGCAGATTTGATAGAAATGAGTGTAGTTATAATTAAAAAAGTCTTTCTATAACATTTTCTGTTCATGCAATTAGAGGAAGAAGGGTAACCTTTGTGCGAGTCCCTCTTCAAGAACAGCTTCCTTAGGGAGAAACTGAAATCTCTATTTTAATTCCCAGGCTTAATTACTTTTGCATGTAGCCTATATGGCAAACCTCTTCTTTTTGTCTGCCTTTGCTTTTGCATTTGCATTAATTGTTGGGAAAGATATCTTCTTTATATAGCTAGGTGAAAAGTCATAGAACAGAGCAGCCTTCATCCACAGCTGAGACAATACTGGAAAACAAATGAATAGGATTACAATAAGTAGTCATCAAAAACGTTGAAGCTCTAATTTTGAGCTTCAAAAGCCTGCGTTTGTCTTAAGTGCAGGGATCTTGTTGGGCAGTGTGCCAAGACTTTGAATTTGATTTAATATATTCTGGAATAACTAGTCTTAAACAGAGGGAAGTCATGACCATTATAGTAAAGTGCAGCTGACTTAAGCAAAGAGACCTTTCAGACTGCATGTTGGAGCCCTTAGCCACAGACAAAATAATTTCTTTGTTAATGCCTTAACATTATGTCTCTTATGTGACTGTATAAAAACTGGCAACATACTAATATTTTAGTTGTGTTATGAAAATTCTATTGTATATTTATTTTGCTTTATTCATTAGAGAACATGGTTATGTAGACAAGTTCACAAGTCTTGTTTTCTTTTATATTAAATAAAGCTTTTATAGATTATTTTGTAAATAAGGACCTGATTCTCTTTGTCACTGTCTCTTGTGAATTAATTCTCTAAGAGACAGTAAAAATAATCAGTTCCGGAGAGTGATTTCAAGAGTCACATCTGAGCACATGAAATCATCCATGGAAGCTGCTTTAAAAATTGTTTACTAGAGGACAGCCTCCAAAGACATGATTAATATTGATTTTTATTTATTTTTTTTTTTTTAGTATATGAACATGTAACTCAGGTGAGTTCAAGGTTTCTCTTTCTCCCGAAGTTACAGTTAATAAGGTACTACTGTCAAAAGGCAGTTCTGACGCTGCAGCAGAGCTGCATTTACTATATCTGAGGGGTAAGTGGAATTCATACACTGTGATTAATCCAGCACACAGTTTGTGCATCTCCACTAGTGAACTGGTGCAGCACAGAGGGGGAAGGACAAGGCCAATCTTGGGTTTTTTTTTTTTTTGAGGGCTTAAAGTGCATGTGATGTGTGTATGGGCAATAAAGTTCAGGCCAGTTACTAGCTGTAAGCACTCACTTTGTGCCTAAACTCAAAGGCAGTAGGTTATGCAGCTCCCCCCCCCCCGGCTTAGAAGTATCCTAGAGATAATTACCCTGAGCAACCTGGTATGACCTTGGAGCTGACCCTGGTGTGTGTGGGAGGTTGGACTAGAAACCTTATGAGGTCCTTTCCAGTCCAGATTACACTATGATCCTAATCAGCGATCAGCACTGATTGCTCTTCCTGTGTTCCTGCAGGCAGTAGCACAATCTTCTATGTGTGGGCAGCACCAGATGCTGGAGGACCCTTTGTCCACACAACAGTCTTCTCCATCAGTACCCTGGCACACAGCTTTGGCCATGGGACTTCTGAGAATGTGGAGCACATCAGAAGTGCTGTGTGAATTTCAACTTCAATACAGCCTCTTCTTTATAGTAAATGGTTTGTGTTGGCACTATGCAGCTGAGGGATGAACTGGATCTTAGCATGACTTGGAAAAATCTCAGGGTTTTTCAAAGTGCTGTCAGACTGTCATAGATCTGACAGGTCGTTTTTGCCAACAGACAGTGCTGAATTATTATTTCTTACTTTTTTTTTTTATCCCATTCTTAGTAATTGGAAGCAGTAGGACACAATTTGTTTCCATATTTCAGTTAGAAAGCTCTCACACATTGGCAGTCACTGCATTCAGTTGCACTTACTTTTTTTTTTTTTTAGTTATCAGGCACAGATATTATTCCCCATTGAGCTCATTTAAATTGTATTTTGTTTGAAATAAGTAAGCAAGAGTGGTTTTTCCACTTGGCTTTCAGATGACTCTAAATATGGTTCTGTTGCAAAAAACTCTTTGCTTTAGGCCCTGTTTTTATAATATTATACTTACAATATAAATAATTCCAGAGATAGACATATCAATAGATGCCGACACCTTTGGCCACCAGGCACAAAGAAAATAAAATCAATTCTTTATTTAAGTAAGGCACTTATAAACCTGGGATTTTTTCTTTAGGTTTATGTGTCAGGTGACATTCAGGTGTTAGGATTTTATTCCTTTTATGCATTCCAATGAAATTTCCCTTTTTCACTTTACATTGAGTTCCTAAGTTCAATTAAATTCTGCTAGAAGTATTTTGCCTTGCTTAAAGACACATTTATATATCAGAGTCCATGAAATGGCTACATCTCCATTATAGCTGATTTATATATTTTTCTGAATAACATGTGATGATGTGATCGATTGAAACCATTACTTACATGTACCTGAATGCCAAAAATTTTATATAGAAGTCTTTCTTTTTTATCACACAATCGTATTCTTCTGTGTTCAAATTTTTATAAATACTATTCTATTTTCCTTTTTATTTCTCAGCACAGTTGTTTATCTTGAATAAGTGAGATATCCAGCCTTATATAGACTTGGTTCAATACATAGCAGTAAGCAGAAATCTTTTAGGCTAGTATTAAGATAATAGTGTTGCAGTTAGCAACAGTTTAAGTGACTCTGTGTACTGGTGGTGTGCTTGCTGGAAAATCAGATATATTTGAAAATACTACATTAAATTGTTTTAAAGTATTGGGAAGTATAGGTAAAAGTAGATTTGCATCTATGTCCATTTCAGTATAGCTTAAGTATAAGGGCAGAGATCATAAAGGATAAAGGCTATTGCAAACTTGCTGGTGTCTTCATATCAAAAAAGGGCGATCTGAAGAAGGCTGATTCTGTGCAGCACCTCATGCAAAATCTGCTAAAGTTCATAACAGGTCCTTAAAATTTCTATGGGTTTTGCTTCAAGCTTGTGAACCATAAGAAAGACACTAGACGTGGGGATTTGTCTGCTGAATTGCAGATCTGTAATAGCTTTCACTTTATGGTTGGCAGAAATGTTTACAGAAATTGCCAATATCTGATAGAAGACTTTGATACTTTGCCATGAAAATATACTTAATGCATCATGTTAGACTTTTTTGTTTGTTTTCATGGATTATTTGTTCACAGAAGATAGGGAATATCATCCTAGTTTTGTAAGAAACTGAACTCTTATTGACATTCATAGGAGTAAAAGTCACAGTCACTTTATAACACTCAGTATCTTGCAATATCACAGTCTATGTTGCCAGAATAAAATATGACAGGAAAAATTGAAAGGTATTTAAACACCATGTGCCATTACCAGTTCTTGTGTTGGAAAGAGGAGTGTTGAACGAAGCTCAACGCAATGAAGCCGAAGCTTGGTTTCAAGTGCAGTTGTTTGTAGTTCTGATGATAAAGATGATGATAAAGGCAATTCTCACTAGCAAATACTTGCCTGCTTAACAGAGACTTACTCTCAGTTGAGCAAGTTATCTAGAAATTTCATGACCAGGCTGAAAAATTTTAAACTTTTGATTTCAGGATTGTTGCTGCATATGAATCAAGTTTGTTTCCAGATTCAAGGATGGGAATTTAAAGTACTAGTTTGATGTCATCATAGTAGTTAATTAAGAAGGGAAAGTCAGGATTGGGAATACAGTATGCAGGAGAAGTCTATAGTTTTGATTATATATAATTGCAATGTGATGTACTGTGTACTACAACTGGTATATTACTTACTCTATATGTAGGCAATATTTACAGCATCCTTTTGGGATGCTTATTTACTCTCTCCTTGAAGCTTATGGGTATTTCTCAGTGTAAGTATTCTGTAATGTTATAATAGCAGAATATTTATTTAACATGTCAACTAATAGAATTTACATTTTATTTTAAAAAGTGGGCCTCTAAACATATTATACCATAATTTTGTAAATGCCTTTGTCTCCCACAATTCAGA
This sequence comes from Lepidothrix coronata, assembly GCF_001604755.1. NCBI lineage: Eukaryota > Metazoa > Chordata > Aves > Passeriformes > Pipridae > Lepidothrix > Lepidothrix coronata. The sequence continues at coordinate 1,425,987 of NW_016690237.1, read as the reverse complement.
TAGATAATGTACCTTTCTCCCAGGTCAAACACTAGAATATATCAAATTGCAGAGTGGATTAGTTTGGTGTTTGCAATTTGAGAAGTTTTGTTATCAGGTTGGATTATATGTTTGAACCACAATAACATAAAAATAAATTCAAACTACAACCTGCCCCCAATAAACTATTTTCTGATAACTCTGAGACCTAACCTGCATGTTCAGGCAAAAAGAAATTCAGAGATTTGGGAAACACAATGTCTTCTGTGTCTAGAGAGTATAGTAAGTGCAGCTGTTCAGAAAATCCTTGGAGAAAAAGCAGGAAAAAAAAGGGTGAATTAACACAGAATCACAGAATATATTGAGTTGGAAGGGACCCACAAGGACCATTGAGTCCAACCCTTAGCCCTGCACTGGACCTTCCCCAACAGTCCAAACGTGTCTGAGATGCTTCTTGAACTCCGTCAGGCTTGGTACTGTGACCACTTCCCTGGGGAGCCTGTTTCAGTGCCCAACCACCTTCTGGGTGAAAAACCTCTTTCTAATATCCAGCCTAAATCCCCTTGACACAAGTTCAGGCCATTCCCTCAATCTTGTCACTGGTCACCACAGAGAAGAAATCAGTGTCTGCCCCTCCTCTTGCCCTTATGAGGAAGCTGAAGACTGCAATGAAGTCTCCCGTCAGTCTCCTCCAGGCTGAACAGACAAAGTGCCCTCAGCCGCTCCTCATACGGCTTTCCCTGAAGACCCTTCACCATCTTCGTTGTCTTTCTTTGGATGCTCTCTAATGGCTCAATATCTTTCTTATATTGTGGTGACTAAAACCTCCCCATCTGTATAAATCTTATTCATGCCAGCAGAGCTGATAGTGTTACAATCTCCTCTGTGTCTGCAAAAAGAGAGTCATGGAACATCTGCAGAAGAGAATTGACCAAAATATTCAGCTTTCTTAGACTCACTTTTCCTATGACATCTATCCAAACAAAAAAATTCCAGTTACTACTTCCCCAAAGTCTACAGCAAGAAGCCTGTATAAGTGATAATGTTTTGTTGATACTCTTTAGAAATTGTAGTTAGGGTTGATGACTGTGAGAAGGAGCTCCTTCTTCTCATACTTAAAATTTAATAGACTGTGTGTAGAGTCCTTCAAACCTTTAAATTTCCCAAAACTTTCAGAAAGCACAGAGCCTCCATCATTTATGAGTCTTATGTGAATAGCCAAGAATTTGATGCATATTTTAGCTCAGGAGAAATCTATGTTGTTCAAGTCTTGTCTGCTTCATCATGGAAGCTCTTCAGTGTTCAAAAACAAAGACAATAGTGTTGTTTCATTGCCAGTCTATGCTTCATTGCCAGGATATATCAATACTGACCCTCATGAGGTCAGAAAAATGATAAGAATTTCCCAAGTCCTTAAAAGCCACTATATTACATATATTCATAGGTGCCTAGCAGATTTATGTCTTATTCTTCTTTAGGTCAAGTTCTGAAGGTCTTCTGCTATTAGGTTGAGAAAAGAGGAAAGGCCCCTTGCTTACTTCTTATAACTATTATCCATTATTCATGCACCTCTCTCTCTGTGTGTGCTACATTACTATTTCTAATGTGGATTGTCATCTTTTGTACTGAATTTTCAAATTTAAATATCAGAAATTATGCTAGATGTAATACAAAGGATGGTAGCTGGCACTGCAGAGGCAAAGTGCATTCTTCTTATGTCTGCAGATTTCCCAGAAGGTTGGGATAAGCAAATCAACTCTCTTAGATCCCCAACTACAACATAGTGGTATTGAAAGGATACATATGTACTGGATGATGTGCTCAGAAGTGATGCAATATTTTGCTGTATTTATACAATGAGTTTTACAAAGCCTTTTGCTTTTGATTTGAGTAGGATAATGAGATTCTATTACAGACAAATGCTAATAATTTATTAAAGTACATGCGGTTGGATAGTTTTGTGAGGACTTCAGCTTCTCGCCTTCACACCATAGTGTGCATTTTTTTAAAAAAATTAAATTTATTTTGTTTTGCTGCCTCTGTGAAATAACTTGTGGCTGGGAGCCACATTCATTGCTTGAGAAGGGGGAACAATGCCTCAGGGAGTTCTGTGCATCACTTGTGTGTGTGTTTTGTGAAATCTGTTTCTGGAAATGCTGCTATGCTATATTTCTATGACCAAAGAAAAGTACAAAGAAAACATGTCAGAAGTCATCACTACTGTTGGAAAGCCGTTGGAGTGTAAAGGATCAGTGTATTGTATGGATATCCATATACCAATATCATGTTATGAGTTATGGATCTCATTTTGGAGTAAAATGTGCCTGTGCGGGTCATTTAGCAACCTTAATCTCATTTTATAAGAGAGTAATTTATAAATGTCATGATCTCTGAAGAAATGAAATTACTTTGCATACACTTTGTTTATGCAGGGTACACTCACAGCCAAAGCATTGCACGTATTGTAATTTATTAATGTTATGTCCATCATTCTCTCTAATTTAAAGCACATAAATGAGCATTGCCAACAGTCTTTACAGGGATAGAAGGAAAGTCTGAAAAATGGTACTTATATATATTTTTTCCTACTGTCTTCCAGTTGTTTCAGACTCTGAATGTCTCTGTTTCTTTTCAAAGCTCATGCAATCTTACAATTTATTGAGAAGTAAGCAGCTTTCAGGTGCATTGCAAGTCATTTGCCTGCATTGCCTTAAGGTCGTGTAATACTGTAAATGTCAGATTTAATTTCATTACATACATACTGCTTACGTTTTAAATACTCATAGCAGTAGTCTGTTTATTATAATGACATTAGCCAAATGCTTATGATGATTCTAAATGTGTAATTCCTCCCTAGCATTTTATGGCATATTCAAAACTTGTGGAGGACATATAATACCCACTGTTTTATGAAAGTGGCATAATGCTTAGTACACTATTCTTTAAAACTTTTTTTTCCCAGTTATTTAAAGGCTTCCAACATTAAATGTATTTCCCATTATTGTTGTTTAGGAAACCTATATATTCAGTAACCAATACTTTGCAGTTAGTATGAAGTTTTTTTGTTTGTTATTGACATATATCTTTCTAAACACTCATTAAATATGAATTCTTAATTTTAGTTCATTCCTGTCAGCTACATTGTTAAGATTTGAAATACTGCTAAATATTATAGTCTTGCACAGAGTTAAACAATGTCAAAGCAACTCTTTGTTGCTGAAGCACTGTCTTACACTGCAGGCCACTAAGCAAAACATATGTATTATTCTGCTTAATTTCCTTTCTGGAAAATGATGTATTTCTGATTTTCATCTTTCCTATTGCTGTAGCCGCTGCTGTTCCTTTTTTAATATTACCATTTTTATTGTATTATCTGGTCAAAGTCAGGCTTTGTTGCTAAAAATTTTTTGCACCTGTATACTTAAATAGTATCCCTCAGTCCTTCATTATTTTATTATTCATGAAAAATTGCAACTGCTTTTCTTTATCTGCTTGCAAGCTGCTGTGTCTATCATTCATCCCTATTCTTTTGAAAAAGGCTGAAGACTAGATGTGCTTCCATCTTCCCCAGTGATTGAAGAGGAAGATCAAACAAATAGCTGCTGTTGGGTCAATGCTGTTTGCTTCTGAGAAAATGATCAGCAATTAGCCAAGCACACGAGCATTGATTTCGATGAGGCCAAAGAGATGAAACGTAGAGCTGAAGCTGTTCAGAGGACTCAAAGCTAGCATAGCTCAGGCTGCATACACCTCTACCTATGGAAACCTGATTGTAATGCTCCAAAGCATGACAGTAGTGCCAAGGAGTGTTTGAAAACATTCAGGCAGCATAATACCCAGTTTATGAGACAGCCTGAAAGTCACCTTCTCTGTTCTCATATAGTTTCCATACTCAGGCTTTTTTTTTATGTTTCTCTCAGAGAGGAGGTGAATATATCCACTAAACCAAAAAATGTGCTTATGTCCATGTGGGTGCATATAAAATCTTTAGTCCGTCATTGATTTCCAAAGAAGAAAAGAATATTCCATAGAAATCTTGATGGTAATGAGACTGAAGACTCTGATTTCTTCACAGAAAGTTATAGAACCGTGGAGGCATAAATCTGTGTTAAAGACTAAAAAGAATATTTTTGAGTCTACAACTGCAATAACGGTGATTTCTTCAGACCAAAAAAATTCTATATTTAAGGGGCTTTTGGGTGGCTTTGAGGAACATTTGCTTTTGTGTGTAACAGCTTCATTCCTACAGTTGTAATTTCTAAAAAAAGAGAGAAAAGTCATAACTGTGTTCCTAATTCAGGCTCTGACAAGAAATATGGTGACAGATTTGATTTCTACCTTGCAGAGAAGGGAAAAAAGAGACAAAGAAATCATAAAAGTGTCTTGAGCTAAATAACTGGCTTTGGCTTGGCTATGCCCATTGGTGAGGATCAATAATCCCAACAGGATTTTTCTGCCCATCTCAGCATTTATAGCCATCACTTTATGCATTTGCCTCTTCACATGTAGGTAATCAGATCAAGTAGCATAATTATGCTTTCATAGAATCATAGAATCATAGAATCAGCTGGGGTGGAAGGGACCTCTGAGATCATCAAGTCCAACCCTTGATCCACTACCACTGCCGTTACTAGGCCATGGCACTGAGTGCCACATCCAGTCTCTTTTTAAAAATCTCCAGGGACGGAGAACCCACTCCTTCCTTGGGTGGGCCGTTCCTTTGTCTGTTTGCTTTCTCTGTCTGTAAATTCTTTCTTTTTTCTATCTTACCTCTCCCCTGGCACAACTTGAGACCATGCCCTCTTGTCTTGCTGATGGTTGACTGGGAAAAGGGACCAACCCCCACCTGGCTACAACCTCCTTTCAGGTAGTTGTAGAGAGTGATGAGGTCTCCCCTGAGCCTCCTCTTCTCCAGGCTGAACAGCCCCAGCTCTCTCATCGTCTCCTCATAGGACTTGTGCTTGAGTCCCCTCACCAGCCTAGTTGGCCTCCTCTGGACCTGCTCCAGGACCTCGATATCTTTCCTTTGATCTGTAGAGCTAAAGCTCTCCACATAGAAAAGCAAAGGTGGATCTTTCTCTTCTTGTAGCTTCATTTCCGTATTACTTGTGTACTTTGCAAAACATAAAAAGTGCATGTCAATGACAATTACTCTCTTTTTTCTACTTCCAAAATAATAAGAGAGCTCTATTATTCTTTCAATTTCCTCAGGGACAGTAGCCTGTCTGTGACTGTTAATAATTTGTTTTCTCTTCTAGGAGTTAGTTCTAGCTTTGAGTGTGATGTCAAGATATAGTTCTAATGCTTTTATGAATTTCACTGTTGAAAATGGCAGCCCTATCGCTGTAGTGGGATATAGGTGTTCTGGAGGATCACCTGAAGTTGCTTGCATGACAATCAGCTTTTAAAGAGATCTTGATACTATTGAACGTGACTCATCATTTAACAGGGCAGGCAGGTGGCGATGCACTTAATCACATGCTATTGATTTCTCTGTTCTGCCTGAATTAGTTCCTTTAAAGATTAAAAGTGTCATCAAGAGAGAGGTGGATTGCAAAGGCTACTAAAAGCTACAGCTATGTAAATAATAAGGAAACTTTACATTTGAGAGCATTAAAGTTCAGTTTTCATTTGACAAGAAGAAGTCCAACCTTCTTTAAGCCCAGGAAAGGGGAGGAAGTTTTTATTGCAGCGACTCCAGTTAGATATTCAGAAACAGCCATAAATTCAGGTGAACAGCCTAGTTACTGAAGGTCCTCATGGTCTCAGGGCAGACATTCATCATGGGGAGTGCTATTGTGGAAGAATTTGTGTATTTCCATCTGCTTTTCTCCTTGCCAGCATCACTTTAGTCTTCCTAATATTCAGTTCTTCAGGAGACTGGACAAGCAGTGCAAAGTATATTTACCAGGAAACAATTATTGTAGGTTTCTGTGGACCATGCTCTGCTTTATTCATGTGTTCATGTTGGAGACTCAGTGCTTTATACCCTCAAGAAAGCTGGTTGGCTCAGCCTGGCAAATACAAGAGTTTTTGGGAGGAATGGGGACATCTGAATCGTGGACAATTCTGCAGTGCAGCATCCTCTTTCTCAGATTTCATGTGGGTGAGCTGAAAGAGAGGAAAATAATTCTGCATTAGGAGGCTTATATTTATTGCATTATTCTTGACTGGAGAATGCATTTTGTTTTAGTGAGGGAGCTGAAGGGACTTTGCCTCTCCACTGTGTCACAGTAACATGGTTATTTCACGACAACATGATGCAACATTTTGTAGACAGCACAGGTGGCATGGCATCTTCTCTTTTGGAATACAAGTTGGCTAAGAATCCATTCCTAACGTTTTGCTTATTGCAATCCACTGTTTTACACTGGAATAAAAGCAAAGTGCAAGTTAGTATGGAAAGTGTCCAAGCAGGCACCATCAACATAACCGGAGAAAAATCAAGGGCTAAGCTTGGAAAGTAGTGAGTTAAACTTAAGGAGCCTGTCAAAAACGTGCACATTGCTTATGCTTCAAAGTTTGTCCTTGCTCTACACTACAGTTTGTTTTGTAAAATACAGGGTTTTTTTGTCTTATGTTTATTTCTTAAAATAAAATTAAAAAAAAGAGGTAGAGATTTGATAGGCCCTGGCTGATTGTGAATCTATTAATACATGTCTCTGCCTTTCAGACTGCTCAGTTCTGCTTCCCTGCCCCTCTGCTCCCAAAATCTCTGTTGGCAATCATATGTTGGAGATGCGGATGGCTTGAAAAAATGTCAGAAACCCTGACTTCTCGGACACACAAAGCTTTCTGATTTTAGTGTTCTAAGGGTACCCCCGGGCCACGGCTTTGCTCCTAGAAAAAATGTCTATTATCTACTAATTTGCCCAGGAACTGAACACATGCACACAAAAAAAGCTCTGCTTGCCAAGGCACATCAAGCACTCCTGTAATAGAGGATTTAAACAGCAGTCATAATGGATTTAATAAAATTAACTCTTTTTCTGAGAACAAGTAATTTATTCTAGGATTTTGTCTTGCTATTGCTGTTAAGAATGTGTCAGAATTTTCACTGCAGAGACGTCTTGTGTTTTGATGGAAAATAATTTTCATCAGTCTGAAATTTGGTATGCTAGCTCAGCCCTTATTTAGGCATCTAAATAAATGTACTGGTTTTATCAAAGTATTCATCACACTAAATTCAACATGCTAGGGCAGTAGAAAGCACTGCAGCAGGACTTGTTGGTGTTCAGTGCTTTTGGAAATATGGTACTTATATTTGATTTAGGAAGCTGACTCTGCACAACCATATTTTAAAAATTGGTGGTTTAGTGCAGAATAATATGTAATGCAGAGTTTCTGTATCAAGCAGACACCATCTTAAAATAATCTACTCCACCAGCCAACATGTCTTTGTCTATGGGTTTTTTTTAACATGATGACCTAGCTTTTATTTTAAATTTTTTTATCTTTAATGAAACGTTAAAAAACTGGTTGTTCCTGTATTTGAAACAGATTTTTTTCTACCATTTCTAAGCTGTGTCAAATGTTCTACAATACAGCCTGCACTGTCAAAACATCATCAGTGTCTTGACATAGTTTTAAAGTGGGAAGTCTCAGCAGCTGAATGCAGATTGGCAGTGGAAGTAATGCTGTCTGGGGACAAAGAAGTTAGGGAGAGGTTGAGGAATATAGGTAACACATAATTTTGAGTTGAGTTCAAGGAAAAAATGAGAAAGTTTACTCACTGATTTTCTAGGTGCTGGCTGATACGTGCTGGTTGGCTTGGATCTGGTAGTCTTTGAGTTGTTTTCAGCAGATCTCAGGAAGTCTTTGAGGCTAGAGAAATTAGTACAAAGCTGTCCCATGGAAAGAAACAGCTGACAGTCTTTGCTGACACCTCCACTGGCTCTAATATAGCACAACAAAGACTTTAGGCCTTAAACAGTACCTCAGAGCCTCAAACTCTGTCATGCTGCTGGCTGAAATGAAAAAACATAGAATAAGATACAGAGGTAAGAAAGACACAGAGTAAGATCCTAGTATGCTAATGAGGGTGTAGCAATGAATTTTGGAGACCTTAATAGCATGCTTTGACAGTCACTGCCTTAGAACAGAACAAAAAGAGATACTAAGGGAAGAAAAGTCGAATGAAATAGTCACAGGTAAGAAATATAGAAAAACATTTCACCTGCACAAATCTCACAGGCTACCAAACAAGATCATCATTTAGGGAATCACAGGCTATGAAAATCAGGTTTAAGCTTAGACTGAATCTCCTGGAAACTGGGTGATATCCTAATTACAACAACTTATCATAATTATACTAAAACGGCTTCATTTTAGTGATTAGGTAAAAAAAGATGGGATTTGCCCTGGAGCAGTGTTCTTCTGGCAATGACTCATATTCATCCTCAGTTCCCACTTGCAGGCAAAAAGGGACACCCTCTTCATCCCAAAGTGGCACCTTTAGAGAAGCTAAGGGAAGACTTAGAACAAAAGGGCTGCTAAAGTTTAGTGCCATGTTTCAGCTTGCATAAATCTTATCTTTTTGCTATGTTAATAAATTTAAATGTCTCATGCCTTTCTTTTGTGCAATGCTTATGTTCCATGACTTTGGTTTATTTGCTCTGTTCTGCAATTAATATTTTATGTAATGGCCTTCTAAAATAAGTCCCATGGATTATTTCATTTCATTACAGAACTCATTTGGTGAATACTTTCCTTCTCATTTGGATGTCATCACTTCTCTTCTGCCTATAACTCAATGTATCCCCTGTCTGGAGGTAGGCACATTGTTTAGTGGCACAGTACTTAGGGGTTCAGGAGAAATGTCAAGGTTTGACAGCAATCTTTTAGTCCAGAGTGGTTAGGAACCACTAGTTAGACTGAAAAAAAATGTTTTCTTTTTCCATAGCCTTCTTAAGCTCCTTCTCACCAAGTGCTAGCTACGTAGGTTTCTAGTGCTGAAGCAGGTCAAAGGGCTGTATCAAGTATGTGTAGGAAGGTGTGGGAACATTGCTTTAGAAATATTGAGTCAGACAGAGTAGTGAAAGCTGACAGCATGTGCCAGAAGTAAAGGCAAGGTAACCCAACACAAACAGCATGTCTGCTTAACATGATTGCAGACTGTTGGCCTTGATTTGCTGTTGTTGAGGAAATTAACCTAACAAACACATCAGTGGTTATGTCAATGTGCTTAAGAGAAGGACACAATATGATTAATTTCTGTCAGAAATAGTCTGTAGCTTCAAAGTCTTTGGTTGTTTCTACTTCAACAAAGTAAAAATTAGAAAGTCATTCAGTACAATCATCTTGAAGAAGCAAAGGAAACGAGAGGGGTGTGCTGTCGTAGTATTTCTTTGCTTAGGTTTATTCAAATGTGTTCTCCAGCCACTCCTTTCCCAGTTTGTACCTGTGCCCTGAATTACTCATCCTAGGTGAAGAATCCGTAATTTTGACTTGTTTGCATTAATCATAGCCCAATGCTCCATTCTATCTAGATCCCTTCACAAGTGTTCCTGTCCCACAAGAAAGTCAACAGCACCTCCCAATTTGGTATCATCAACAAAGCTGCTAATAGCGCATTCAACTCCCGCATCCAGATCGTTGATAAATATACTGAACAGAACTGGTCCTAGAGCTGAGCCCTGAGGAACACCCTTAGTGGCAGATCACCAGCCAGACATCACCCCCTTCACAACAGTGCTTTGACCTCTGCCCTTCAGCCAGTTCTGAATACATCTTTCATGATATTGATAAATCGCTGCTTCTCTATCCTGAGGCGTATTCTCCTTCACAGCCTTTAAAGCACAGGAAGACATATGAGTGGAAGTAGGTCTATCTGCAGAGTTTGTAGGAGGGTGGTGCCAGTCCTTTTTAATTGAATGGTTCAGAGGTGTCCACGCTAGGGGGATTTAGTGATCTCTGTGTAAGGCACTGCCTTGCACTCTGCCTCTAACCCCAGAGCAGCCATTGAGTTACAGATCCCCTGAATGACCTGTCCCCTGCTGTGATACATATGTGCAAGGTAAGAAAAGTCAGACTTGATAATATTGGACTTGGTGCATGAGGCAACAAAATAATCAGCTTGATGCATGAGGCCACAGGTACCTGCTACCAGCTGACTACTAAGTGAGTGGAGATAGGGGAAGGGGAAGATCCAGGGCTTCCCAGGTACTCTGCTACATCAGGCAGGGTTGACAAAACCCTGACTTTTGGCACACAGGGAATGGTACGCTTTAGTTGAAAGAAGAATGACCATCCACAGGGCATATTTTTTCCCTGTGTAACTGCCAACGGCTTGCAGTGTTGCCTATCTTCATACAGATTGCATATTAGCTGATGAAAATAAGACTAGAGACTTTTCAGGAGTGTTAATTGACATGCTGTTGACCTGAAGAACTCACAGTGACCTTTGGTGATCCCTAGAGCATCCTTCCCCAGAATGAATAAAAATACAGTAGTAAAAATACTCAATCATAGTTAATCTAGTCTCTCCATGCCAAACACCAATGTTTTTCTTAGATATAATTGTGCAGATTCTCTTACCAGATCAGTGATGTCTCTGTACACAGAGTGCCAGCACTATGCACGTAAGCAACTGGGCAGGACAGATGCATTTAAACAAATCATTATGTCTGCTCTATAGCCAGTGGTTCTCTAGAGGTGTTGTCTGCACAATGCAACATAGCTCACTCTGTCACCTCCCAATCATTTTCTGCTGAAGATTGAGCAGAATTGTTAGGAAAATCTGTGTGTGCTGTGGAGGAAAGATCAGTCTAATTATTCAAAAAGGCAAAGGGACAAACATAAGAACTCTACAACTAGGGTAGGAAAGGAAGTATTGAAGACAATCATTTTTTATTATAGTAATATCTCTTATCCTTATTCAAAAATATGTTTGTGGTTGCGCACACTATATTTATCTTTATTAGGAGGATGCTGATAGGATGACGTGAGGATGTCCATGATAGCATGCTAAAAGGAAGCAGACTTGAAATAAGATCCTAGGCTTGGCTTTGATTTCCTCTTTTTTTTTTCAAAGGTTGCATCTTTCAGTTTCTTTCTTTTCATCACCTTCTCTTCTCTCGTTTGTTCTCTGCTTGTTCTAATCTTTTTCTTTTATTGTATACACATGACCACACTTATTTTTACACAGTAGCTGTTGATCTAATGGTGTTACTGGAAGGTGAGAAGCTGAAACAATGAGCAATGCGTCACTGGTAGGCTTGACCTCATTTCTTTTTAATTCTTTTCTTACAGTGTGAGTAAAAATCACTCAGAAAAGTTTGAAGAGGGCACACCTGTGCACTTGCAGAACCTATTTGCACATGTGAAGGCGGCTGAGGAGATCTCTGGACTTGGGTTTTTTTTTCCCACCTTCCCACCTCAGGTCTCCAACTTCGTGATTGTACTGATATAAGGGGTCTGTGGATCCTTACTGCACACCAAGACTGGGAAATAATCTGGGTTATAGATAATTTTTCAGAAAAGGTGCATAGCTGATGCATCTGAGAGGTGTGGCGGATGCATAGGGACCCAAAGCCAAAAAGGAGAAGTCTCTTAAAATGGCTTTACCTCTGAGAACAAGTATTTGTGGAACTACATTCCAACACAGAGAAACACACACACACAAGCACACATAGATATCCCTCACACAATTATGCAGGGACAGTTCAGATCCCTACCACCCCTTCTAGTATGCTCCACAAAGCAGGTATTTGGCAGGACCTCCCTTTGGCAGGTAGCACGAGCTCTTCTGGTCTGCATATCTGAACTGCAGTCAACTGAGCAGCATGGTCTGGCAGCAGAGAATGGCAGCTGGAATGAGGGAATATGATAGGGAACCATCTGTGGGGCCCAAATACTGCCCACCCAGGGCTTGGGATACCCGTCAGGGGACTATTTGCAGGGGGCACTTCTTTTCCCATGCATCCCGCTTTGAGGCTTTGTCTTTTCCATCTTGGAAAATAGTGTTTTTAAGGAGCCTGTGGAGTGATAAGAAGTAGCAGGACTTAATGTGTCTACCAGGGGAAAGAAAAATCTTTGGTAAAATATTCCTGGTATTTTTTTTTTCATAAGACTGTAAAGCATTTGTTTTATAAGGACTATTTTGATCTATGATTATTGTTTTTTTCTATGTGGACTTATACTTCAGCAACTATCCTTGAGACCTTTTCATTCATTGTTTCCTTTAAACTAGGACTTTATATTCTAAAACTACTAATGTCAAAATAGGTCAAAATATTTATCATCTTGCCAGATACTGTTGCAGTGACATATACACAGTTTTGTAAGAATAGTGCCCTGCATGAAGGAGGTAGAAGAGCTGAGATGACCTTTTCTATTTTTCCTGTTTGTTTTTTCCTTGATAAGTGTTGAATATTTGTACACTTAGCAGATTTGTCTGCTTTCTAAAATATTCTTCATGTATAAAATGAAACATTTTTTTTACCTTTGGTATTTTTTAGAGGAAAATTAATAAAACATCTCATAAATTAAGACCAAATTACATTATATTTGTGGCAGCATCAGTAGTGATAGGAACATAGTATCTGTATTCCACCATAAAAAGAAGAAGAGCTGCAAAGACACTCAGCTTGTAGACAATGTCTTCTGCCATGTATTTTCAGATCAGACGAAGGCTCATAGCAGATTTTTGTGCAGGTTGATGGCAAGAGATCACTAGGCAGAAGTAATATATCACCTTCAGATTTTGCTTTGGTAACCTGAAGCATGTGTTGAAAGAGGCAATTGTAAAACATATTCCCCTTTTAGTTTTTTTTTTTTCCCTTCCATTTTCTTTTCATCAGCTTCAGTGATAGAAAATCACATCTCATTTGAAATCCTTGAAGTTATTTAAAAATCTGCCTTGAAAACTGCTCACTGATTGTGTTAATATAAAAGAAATATCCATCTTAGCGATTGATAAAGTGGATTTTAAAAGTATTTCTTGCTGTGATATATAGATGCTGAATCTTGATTAGGAAAATAACCAAGATTCCCTGGCTTCTGGAAAGTGACAATGATGGTTCTCAGTACTGTGAGATAAGATGATTTCATGAGTTTTACAGAAAGTCACAAATGTTAGTCACGTAAGAAATAATTTCGATAGGAGTTATTTCTGAGCATTTGATATCAAGTCATTCATGTTTATACAAATTTTACTGATTAGTGGGGCTTAAATCCCCAACATATGAAATACTGAAAATGTGATATTTTTAGGTTATAACAGTGAACAGGAAGGTATGAGAAAAATGCAAACTGACAGTAGTACTAGTTTGAAATTTTAACTAGCTGCTTTCTCCACTTTATACTAAGCCTGTGCAAATAAAGATTGGCTGTGGGTTTCAGAACAGCAGGACCTTCCTGGCACTTTAGTGGAGGTCCCTCATTTACCCTGTAGAAACAGAGACTGAAATTTCCCTCAAAAATACCATTAATCTGACCATGTGAGCAACTTCACCGTTACGAAATGGATGGACTTAATGCATTGTGATGTCTCAAACTGTTTAATTTCACTGTGTTTTATAACTTCTGCACTTTTTGAAATAAAGTTCCAAGGTTTTTTCAGTCATATAGTTGTTTTTTTTCCCCCTCCCATGTTTTCTTTAGTCCTGTCAAGGAAACAAAGGTTCATAAGAAAATAAAATTATTTGCCACATTCTCAATTATTTTCCAATTCACTTATCTGAAAATAAAGGGGAGAGAGATTTTAAATTTTTTTTCTAACCAAATATAAGTTATGTGAGGAAATATTGTTCCCACACAATTACAGAATTCCATATAGAAATTCCATACCAGAATTTCAATTCCTTAAAAGATAAACAAATGAAACAGGACATTAGAATCTGGCATGGTTATTCCAGGCATTTTCTTGAAGATTTTCTGGTGCCTATAATTCTTTCCAGGAATTAACTCCCACATCCCACTTTCGATCCAGGCAGAATGAAAGCATTTCTTTCATTAGGAGACAATTGTTGCTTGTCAGCACTATCATTACCTGCAGATACTGAGGACCATTAAAAGCAAACAATGCCAAATCAAGGCTGCTACCCCTTGTTAAACTAATACTGTTTTACCAGGAGTTTCTGTAAGTAATAAAGTAAAGAAGTTTTTCTTCAAAACCCAAAAGTACAATGTATTTATAAATTAGTTTGGAGTTCAGTTGTGGTGCAAGAAAGTCTGTTCTTAATGTTCAAATTTGAAATTAGTTTAAAAATTAGTCTCGTGTTAAAAAGAGGTAGTTGAATAGATGACTTTTCTAGTGCCCAGCTGTGAACAAAAGAAATAGTCAGCAATTGTTCATTTGGCAAAGATACTGGAGGTGTGTTGAAATGAAAATAAGAAAAGTATTTTTTAATGGCATTTTCTAAGTTTTTCTTAGGTGAGAAGAAAAGAGCTGTTAACTGATGAAGAGCAAAGACCACTGGAGATAGGGCAGGCCATGCGATACAGTAATGTTTGAGAAGTGAGGAGTTTGAGGTACAGATGTGGTTGAGCATGGTACATTTGTAAGCTCAGTTTTTCACTCTCAGTCATTTTACCAGCAGCCATCCATTGATTACCTGGTGATGGCTGATCTTTAGGCCTGTAGAGAGACTCAGAGAAAATCTGCCCCTTTCTCTGTCTTGACTGTACAGAGCTGTGTGAGGCTGGTACTGGAAAGCAGAATTTGCATAGCCATCTGGCCATTGTCTGTCAAAACCTTTACTGGCTCCCAGTAGTCATCTGAAGGGCTATGAATTACTAATGAGGCTTATCCAGATCTTCTACCCTCTTGCTTTGGTAGATAGATGACAAACATGGAAGAGAGAGGAGGTTTTTCCCTGTAGTAAGGTAGAATTTCCTGTTACAAGATGTAAAACAATGAGTGAACATGGAGAAGCTGGTCTTTCCACAGAATGATTGAGGCTGAGCCACCAGCACAGCACTGTGGATTGGCCTTGTGGTCATTCAGCATGTTCTGCTTTCACTGCAGTTTTTTGTAATCTGTCACCATGCTGCAGCTTTCCTTCCGTTCTTTTTTTTTTATGGAGACAAGGGAAGGGAAGAATAAGTTGGGCTTTACCTTGTCTGACTTCATGTCTGGTAGTAAAATCATTCTACAGGAAGTCCTAAGAATGATCAGACTAAATGTCTTAGAAGTGTAAATAGAACAGAGTAAAACAGAATATTTCAGTTGGAAGGGACTGACAATGATCTAGTCCAACTGTCTGACAAATTTGGAGATGACCAAAAGTTAAAGCATATTGTTAAGGACATTGTCCATATGCCTCTTACACACTGACAGACTACAGGTATCAACCACCTCTCTAGGAAGCTGTTCTAGTGTTTGACCACCCTCTCAGTAAGGAAATGCTTCTAAATGTCCAATCTAATTTGGACAATTGAACTGTGCTGCTGGGCTTTCATGAGACATGGGCTGGTACACCAGCAACACATATTGTTCTGAGGTAGATCCTCAGTTCAAAGTTGAGTGGTCTTACCCTGCACCTTTGAAAAAGTGTTGGAGCTCAGGCCTCAATTCAAGAGGCTCTGGGCTCCATGAGCTGACTCATCCGAGGACACACAATGCTCGAATGCTAAGTGAAGAGACAAAAAGGAGTTGTCTTTCAGAAAGCTGCAGATTGTTATAAAAATATTTTGTAGAAGCTGACTTAAAAGAAACTGTCATCAGATGACAAAGAAAAGACTAAATAAACACAGCATGCATTTCCTTAGGAAAAATATGCATCAGAGTGTGGGCATAAGAAAGTAGAATCCAATCTTGATATTTGTTTTGGAAGATTTCAAAGGTTTTAGATCTAAGATTTTTATTCAGTCAGGACATCCTACAAAGATCTGCAAGGGGTAAGCAGATGGATATTCAGTGTGTTCCTTTTCCTACTCCCTTGCTGATCTTGGATCAATTTTATGAAAACTAGCATGTACCCCGAATAAGAAGCCTTAAAAAACTGGAGGGAAAGAAGAAGCTTAAGCATATGTTAGGGTATTCTGTGTAGACATATAGAAATGAGAAGGAAGTTTTCCTTTTTACGTTGATCAAAGCATCATAGCATTTACCCTCTAAATCTGATCTGGTAATCCTAATTTAGTTTCATAGATTATGGAGGGAAATGGGCAATTTCAGAAAGTGCTTCATTTGACCATTTTTAGACACATTTTTTGTGCTTAGCTGGATCACTCTTTGCAAATGGTAGTTTATTTCCTTTGAATACAGAATGCTCAGGCTGACTTCCTCCAACCTGGATGTCTAACATTATATTCCTATGTTAGACTGTGTGAATCGTAGGAGGCAGGAAATGTTGATCCAGATTTGATCAAAAAGCATTTTTTTTCATGATAATTTCATTCTAATCCACCTGCAGTGAGTGTGTGATTCAACATGAGGAGCAGTCAATATTTATTTACCTGCCTCATTTTCAAAGTCAGACTGTTTAAAAAAAAATTTAAAAAGCAGCTTAGAGTCACTAAGAAGGAAACATACTCTTTCCATTCAATCCATCAGAAAATGTGTAGAGAAAATATTCTGTAATGGTCAAGTAGACCATTTCATGACATCTCATTGTCTAAAGTGATTATTTCTCAAGAGATCCTCTTTAGTGAATCGAGGCCGAATAGCACCAACTTACTGAACTATTATAGTTCACGTGCAGCACTGACAAGCTGACCAGGAGGCTGACCAGGGTTTTACAGAGGGTTTTACTCTCCCACTTACCTCTTTCCTAAAGACTGCTTTATGCCACACTTTGTGGCATGATGGGTTGTTTTCTCTGAACAGTAATTAAGTTTATACTGGGAGTCTCATCCTCTGGGAAGCAAATTTTCATGAGAAACTAAGATATCTAATGCTGAGGGCCCTCCAAGGAATGTTGCACAGTGTTCAATGTTACATCTGCACCAAAACTTAAATCCTTACATTGTTGATGTAGCAGAAATCTTTGCCACCTATAAATAATGTAGTTCTCAAATTTCAGCACTTTCTAGAAATGTTAGGTTTTTTCTCCTGTGATTTAAACATGTTTAATGATTGTATATGGAGTTTATAGAGAGTGGTTATATTGTCCCACCACACAAGTTTTTGTTTCATGATTATATACTGCAAATATTGGGGCACAGTATGATCCTGATGATCTTGCTTGCCAGTTTGTCTTTTGGGTCTTCTTTCTCATTCACCTGTATTTGTAGTGCCCTCTGGGCAACATGGGAAAAGAGAAGAGGTAGGCCTTGCAGAGTACAATATTTCCATGCACACATTTTTCTGGCACAAAATTATTTTTCTAGGCTCTTACTTTGACTGTATTCCTGGACTCTCCATCTCTCCCTGGCACTGTTTATCTTCCCTCTCACAGCCTTCCATTACTTTTCCTAATGATATTATGTCATTTACTGTTTAGACCCAGTTGGCCCAGGATGCTCAAGTATATCTTCCGTTTTCTAATTATCAAACAAGCATTTTTGGCTTTGCCCCTTAAGCTAGGCAAGGTTGCTCCCCAACTTTTTCAAAACTCTAAAATTTTATGTGTACAATGAAAAGTGTTAACCGAAAAAAAGTGCTTTTTCCTGGTGAACTATAAATTTTTGCCTCTACAGTGGAAGAGTAAAGTTTATGGACTTGTTCAACATTTCATTCAAAAGTTTCTCATGCCTTCTGTCCCTTATTTTATTTGTTTAGGGTTTTTTTGGTTGGTTGGGGTTTTTTGCCTAACTCATTGAAGTCTCTCACATTTAGGGCTTAATATCTTCACTCTCCATATCTTCTGGTCTTTCTATGACTCTATAGGCTTGGGGTGGAAGGAGTTATCTGCAGTTGCTGTTGCTCTTCTTCAATTTCAGAGACCAAAATATGGCGTTCCAATTAAGGTTTTACTGATTCATGTCCAAACCTTATAATCAGTCCAAAATTACTTTTTGTTCAGTATCCTATACTATCACAGCTGCTATCCCAGCATTGTTTGTTTTATTGATTTGCAGGGTGACCATTTTATTTGCAATAATTTCTTCCCATTTACTACTCATTTCTATTGACTAGAGTTAATTATCTATTTTCTGAAGCATGGAAGTACTCACCCCTTTCCCATTATTTTCTTCCTCCTTCCGTACTATTTAAAGGTATAAGTACTGGTATTTTACAACTTAAACTATTTAAAACCCTGGAGTTTTCTTTATGCTGTGGTTAAAATGTTTAGTTTGCTCACTCTTCTGTCTTTTTTTGATTAACTTATACACTTTTGTTTTTAAAAAATACTCCTCTCAGAAGATTGGTGCGACAATGTGATTTCATGCTATGATTACTCCATAGAGGAAGTTGAATTTAATTGTTTTGTGTCACTGTTAATTAGTAGCTTGGCTCTAGTTACTTCTTAAACAGATTCCAGTATGTTTTAGAGGAGGAACCTGAGAATAGGTTTGAGTTCTGCAGATTGTGAAAGAGGCTGCTCTGAGAAGCCGTAATTTTAGGGATTAGGTTTACATAACATATTTTTTATCTGCAGTTGAAATATAACCATTTAACATTTGGAGCCTTTTCTTTAGTATCCCTTAACTTTATGAAATTAACTTCCTTTTGTTAGTCAACTGGCTTTTGAAACACCAGTACTATACTACATATTTATAACTCAAGATCTGTATTCATTGATACTCTATTCAATATATTTCTTCACTGATTTCTTATCATGTTTTTCAGATATAATGCTTCTTTCTTCTACTACAAAAACATTGTCTTTCCTGTGTGTTTTATAGTCAGGATTTATATTTATTTTCATTATTTATCTTCATGTACAGTAATTTTCTGTGTTTCTGTGATGTCTTGTATCATTACCAGGCAGAGTAAATTACCTAGTTTGTTTCTCAGATTTCTCCCATTGTTTGGTGGCATTTTTTTTTAATGAATGTTGCAACTGTTTTAATAAAACCCCTGCTGTCTCAGAGCATGTTAGTTTTCAGGTTTTATGTCAGATGTTCTGCTGTCATACTTTCAATACATGGTGATTTCTTGTCTGTCCCATTCCAGACAAAATTGTGTGTAACACAGGGAAAAAGATATTGAATTTGAATAGTGTATGCTCTGTTTCACACAAGAAATAATAAAACATTAATGTACTTGAAACAGATAGGAAATATTGTCTGAGCTAAAGAATATTGCCTCTGGAACAAGGTAAATCATAATAGAATCATAGAGTCATTTGGGTTGGAAAAAACCTTTAAGATCATCAGCTCCAACCATAAATCTAACTCTGCCAAGTCCACCACTAAACCAAGTCCCTAATCATCACAACTTTTGAATACCTCCAGTGACGGTGACTCAACCACTTTCCTGGACAGTCTGTTCCAATGCTTCACAACTCTTTTCAAAAAGAAATCTTTCCTAATATCCAAACTAAACCTCCCCTCATACAACTTCTGGCCACTTCATCTCATCCTCTTACTTGTTACCTGGGAGAAGAGGCCAACCCACACTTCTCTACAATTTCCTTTCAGGTAGTTGTAGGGAGTAATAAACCTCCTTTTTTCCAGAATAAACAGTTACAGATCTCTCAGTCACTCGTCATAACCAGAGCAGCTTCATCTCCAGATGCTTCACCAACTCTGTTACCCTTTTCTAGGTGTGCTCCAGCACCTCAAAGTCTTTCCTGTCATGAGGGGCCCAAAACACAGGATTCAAAGTGCAGCCTCACCAGTGTCAAGTACAGGGGGATGATCACTTCCCTAGTCCTCCTAGCCACATTATTTCTGATAAAAGCCAGGATGCCACTGGCCTTGTTGGCCACCTGGGCACACTGCTGGCTCTTGTTCAGCTGCTGTCAACCAACACCCCAGGTCCTTTTCCCCTGGGCAGCTTTCCAGCCACTCTATCTGTCCCCAGCCTGTAGTGCTGCATAAGATTGTTGTGACCCAAGGGCAGAACCTGGCACTTTGTTTTGATGAACCTCATACCACTGTCCTTGGTCAATTGATCCAACCAGTCCAGATCCTTCTGCAGAGCCTTCCTGTCTTCTGACAGATCAATGGTCCCACCCAACTTGGTATTGGCTGCAAACTGACTGAGGGTGCACTCAATCCCTTCATCCAGGTCATTGATAAAGATATTAAACAGGACTGGCCCCAGTATTGAGCCCTGAAGAGCACCACTGGTGACTGACCACATTTGGAAGTAGCACCATTCACAACCCCTCTCTGAGCCTGGCCACTCAGACAGTTTATTGCCCAGTGAAGAGTGCACCTGCTCACACCACGAACAACCAGTTTCTCCAGGAGAGTGTTGGGGGAAATGGTGTCAAAGGCTTTACTAAAGTCCAGGCAGACAATATGCACAACATTTCCATCACCCACTAAGTGGGTCACCTTGTCACAGAAGATCAAGTTGGTCAAGCAGTACCTGCCTTTCCTAAACCCACGCTGACTGGGCCTGATCCCCTGGCTGTCCTGCACATACTGTGGGACAGCACTGAAGATGATGCCCTCCATGACCTTCCCTAGCACCAAGGTCAGGCTGACAGGCCTGTAGTTCCCTGGATTCTCCTTCTGACCCTTCCTGTAGATGGGTGTCATGCTGGCTAACCTCTAGCCACCTGGGCTCACCCTAGTGAGCCAGGACTGCTGGTAAATGATGGAAAGTGACTCAGTGAGCCCTTCCACTAAGGTCCTTCAGTACCCTGTGGTGGATCTCATCTGGCCCCATAAAGCTGTGTATGTCTAAGTTGTGGGACATTTTTTTCTATTTAATAGATTAAGAGCCAAAGAAATATTGGCAAAGGTGTCAGTCCAACATGGAATGAAAAATATAAAATTGTTAACATGATTCAGGAAAAATAAGACTGTTCAAGAAATATTTCTATTCTGTACTTGGAAAAATTAGGATGGTCTATTCTTATTACATGAAAATAATTTAGACATTCTGATTCTGGTTCATAAACAATTAGGATGGTAAACAATGTTTGCAAGGGAAATGCAGTTTTAAATCAGCAGAACTTGTAAGTAGTTGATTGGGAGGTTATCTGCCACTCTAGTGTTAATTTTTAATACCTATCAGAAAAATATTGCAATTTGAGTGAACTATCACAGGGAAACATTGCTTCAGCATTAATTAAAGGTAGTTTTTCTGACATGAGTAACCATGAATGAATGACGCCCTAAGGAAAATAATGAAAAGTTGATACTGAATGTAATTATTAATGTCTTAGAGGATAGGAAGTTAATTAATACCAGTCAACATGGTTTTATGGAAAACAAGTCTCATCAAACAGCCTTTATTTCATATTGGAGAGATTATAAATTAGATTGAAAGACTGAAAGAAAGCTGTGTAGGTAAAATCCAGTTTCATAAAACCAATGATTTAGTTCTACATGTAATTTTAGCTTTGGGGGTTTTGGGACCTGAGAAGTTGCTTGGTTTTTTTTTATTCATAAACTTTCAAGATTAAAATTTAAAAGTTGCTGCTGATTTAAAACAAACAAACAAACAGAAAGATATCACCACAGGAGGACTGCACCTTCTAGGAAGAGTGTTCACAGGGTGTGACATGGAGGTTTGGGAAGGTCCATCTGCTAGACCAAATATACACTGGAACAAAGGATGGAGACTATATTTACAGAAAGGAAAGTGCAGGAAAGTAGAGTTTCAGCAAGACTTGGGAATTATGGTAGATGAATACGTCAACATGGACACCTGGGAGATAATTTGCCAGAAAGACTGTAATCAGTCCTTGGCCATGTATAAGTTTGTGTGAATATAAATATTGTGAGTATACCAGCATTTTCTGATTGCTAATACACAGTGCCGTGTGTGTAGTTCTGATGACACTGTTTTCTCAAGAGGCTTGAGCAAAAGGAGAAGATGCAGAGGAAAAACCCCCAAAAAGGATTTTAATCTTGTAGAAAATACATTTTAGAAATAGATATATGGAGCTCAGACTTCTGTAATGTGTCTTCATTACAGCCCACAAGAACTAAATGAAAGTGTCAAAAATGAAGTTGTTTTTCACTTTAGCTAGTGGGCCCATGGGAGTCTCATGCAGTTTAATAAGACCAAGCTCAAGGTGCTGCACTTGGCTTGGGGCAACCCTCGGTATCAATACAGGCTGGGGGATGCACAGATCAAGAGCAGCCCTGCTGAGAAGGGCTTGGAGGTGCTGATGGTTGAGAGGCTGGACCAGAGCTGGCAATGTGTGCCTGCAGCCCAGAAATCCAATGTCCTGGGTTGCACCAAAAGCAGCATGGCCATTAGGTCAAGGGAGGGGATTCTACCCCTCTACTCTATTCTGGTGAGACCTCACCTGGAGCACTGCATCCAGCTCAACAGAGAAAGGACGGTGACCTGTTGGAGTGAGTCCAGAGGAGGGCCACCAAGTTGATTAGAGGGATGAAGCACCTCTCCTATGGGGAAAGGCTGAGAGAATTGGGATTGTTCAACCTGGAAAAGAGAAGGCTTTGGGGTGAACTAACTGTAGCCTTCCAGTACCTGAAGAGAGCCTACAAGAAAGATGGAGAGAGACTATTTGCAAGAGCATGTAGTGACAGGACAAGGGGAATGGCTTCGAACTGAAAGAGAGTAGGTTTAGATCAGATATTAGGAAGATATTCTTTACTGTGAAGGTGGTGAGGCACTGGAACAGGTTATCCAGTGCAATTGTGGCTGCCCCATCCTTGGAAGTGTTTAAGGCCAGGTTGGATGGGGTCTTGAGCAACCTGTTCTAGTACTGGAAAGTGTCCCTGTCCATGCAGGGGGGTTGGAACTAGATGATTTTTAAGGTCCCTTTCAACTCAAACCGTTGTGTTATTCTATTCTATGATTCTAAGGGATAGGAGAAACTAATGTCTGATAGCTGAAACTGGACAAAGTCAAATCAGAAATGAGGCATCTTTTTTTAATGATCAAAATGACTGATAGATGGAATGAGTTATTGAGAACTGTATTTTCTGCCTCTTTATGTCTTCAAATCTACACGGACTACCTTTCTGGAAAACATGCTTAAGTTAAAACCAAGTTATTTAACTTAGTAGCTTTTCTACATTGGAATTCATCTGGAATCACCAGACACTGCTTAAGGGATCACTTTATCTTTGTCCATACTAACCAAAGGGTCTGCATGCTGTCTTTACAGCTAATGCTGTGAATATCCTCTCCCTAGATAATTTTTTCTCCTTTTTCGCTAGGTCAGTACCCTACCATAAAAATTGATGCATTGCCATAGTTTTAAAGCCATTGAAAGTAAGGAATTGATACTAGTATCATAGGCATTGCCCTTTTGTATAGCTTGCCTTCCCTTTTGTAATTCCCCTATTCCTTTCGAATATCACTAACCTGAGAGTTTATCCTACATTCAGCTTTGGGAATGCAGATTTTCCA
The DNA here is from genome assembly GCF_001604755.1 of Lepidothrix coronata. Lineage (NCBI taxonomy): Eukaryota > Metazoa > Chordata > Aves > Passeriformes > Pipridae > Lepidothrix > Lepidothrix coronata. The sequence continues at coordinate 1,402,670 of NW_016690237.1, read as the reverse complement.
GGAGACGTTCCACACAAACCCCATTTCCTTTATTTAAATCCAAGTCTTTGCTTCAAATTAGACTTTTGAATAAGAAGCTAGGAGGGAACTTTTAAGAACATTCTAAGTGATTTGATTTTTCTTTATGTTTTTTTTTTCTTTTTTTTCCCCAGAGAACTGATTTAGCTGATATGTCTGCCCACACCCATAACAGAAAACCCAGTCTAGAGGTCAAAGTAGGCTTTTTGGCCTGAAAGAAAAAAACTTCACTAGATTAAGCACATTTGTTGCCTTTCATCTTGTTTAATGTATCTTATGTGCTACAGGGTTTTTAAAGCGACATTTTCCTATACGCTCTTTGACAGCCTATCTCATTTCTTCTGACCTCACTTTCTAGAACATATCCTTATTTAATAAGGGATCTTTGAGATTTATACCTTAGAAAGTTGATAAAGGACTTGTCAGAAAACCATTTTTGCAGTCATTTCTATGGAAAATAAGCCTATTTAGGCTCCTTTCATGTTTATCAGCTGTGTAAATGAACCTGTTCATCATTTTAGACTACAACACTCATATCCTGGAAGCTTTTTGCCTTAAACATTAAAATTGGTTTTGACTATTTTTTCACATCTAATTAAAAACATAGTATTTAATTTTTGCTAACAGAGATGTGTGCACACATGCACTTTATTTTTAGGGTTTTTAATGCATTAAAGTCTCAGATGGAGGATATACCTGTACTTTGTACTTTTTTTGGTGGATTATCTCTTATATAAGTATTTTCCTCTTTTTACTCAACTGCTAGAAGGAAACAAATGCTTTAGTAGGCAAATTCTATTTTCTTCTCCCTTAAATGCCTTCATTTTAGCAGGGAGGAACCATCTGCACGGTACTGTAATTTCTTCCCACGATGTATACTCTGACGAGAAACAGAGAGGAGAAAACCAGTCCTTGTTATGGACAGATTTAGGGGGTGGTATTTGCTTGACTAAAAGGCCTCCTCACTGCACTCTTTTTAAAGCACGATAGTAATAGTGTTTGCCATAGGTATGGCCTGTATCTAAGTGGTCTTGCCATTTGCATGAAAAGTGATTGATGGCAACTATTTGCATTTTGCATTGTGTGCAGGCGCATGTTGCAACAGCTTTTGCAAAAACATACTAGCTGTAACCAATGAATGTTTAGATGCGCCTGGTCACAGTAAGGTCTAGACAAGTTATTTTATGCCTTCATTTCTTTAAGCTTGAATCTGGGCATTTTATTTTAGATTTTTCTTTGAAGTTCACAATTCTGAATTAGCCTTATTTAGACTTAATTTTAAAAACACAGTACTGCTTTCTCCTTTAATAATAAATATCAGGCATTTCTTCTTTCAGGTAACCTTTTCTTTCAGCCATTAGAGATTCTCATCTTGTATGTCTCCATACTCAAAACAGGTTGCAGTTTAACAAAGGCTTTTTTGAGTTCAAGCTCTGTTAAGGTGATATAACACAAAAGATGGTCAAATAGTTAGACAATTCCAATGAGAAATACAAAAGAAACTCGTATAGACAATAAGATGTTATTCTGAAATTTAAGAAGTATTGTGATTGTCAAAATCTGAAAACAAGGAAAGATTTTGCAAGAGTGTGTGTTATTTTGTTGTAGTAAATTTACACATTTCCTGTTTTCCCATGAGCAAGGGGTAGGTTCAAGGAAGCAAAAACCCTTGCACTTGAATATTTCTTTCTCACAGTAGCCTTGGATGGTCTATAGATTGTGTGTCTTTGTTCTGAGGCCATCCCTTCTATAAGTACTATATGTAAAACATTCATACTTACTTCTTTTTAGAAAGAATGCCTGAGATGGGCCTGGTCAAAAACCAACCTTGCCTTTAGATACATCCAAAATGAAGCATTTGAGATAAGTATTACAGAATCATGGAGTCATTTAGGTTGGAAGGGGCCTCTGGACTTCACCAGGTGCAATTCCTGCACAGTGTGGGCCCAACTAAATAAGGCTGCTGAGGGTCAAGTGTTGAATATTTCCAAGGATGCCAAAAACTTCTATGGGTAACCTGGTTCAACATTTGAACTCCTTCTGTATATTAGCAGGCAAATGCAGACATTTAATGGAAAATCTCCTCTTTTATGCAGGTTGACATTACAGAGCCTCTTTTTCTAAGGTACTACATCTTCAACCTCAATGAATGGTAGGAAATCAAGGGAGTTTCCCACATTGTTTTTCTCCTGTGAAAGCAATATGTTCCTGTTTGCTGATGAATAAACCATATACAAGAGTAGCAGAGATCCAGGGGGTGCCTCACCTGAATTCCTTTCTGTCAGTTGAGTTATCTATACACATACACACCAGACTCATTACAATTTTGTCTGTCATTTTGTAAGGCACAATTTGTATGTTGTCTGTGATATGGAAGGATTTTTAGCTGGCTTATTTTTAGTTTGGATAATGTCTGATCAAAGGAGACAGGGTTAAGGTTTATGCAGGAGAAACACTCCTTAAGTTAATTCCATAATTACTCAGGAGAGCATCATTTTAAAAAAATGTTAGAGTGAAAAAAAATGAAGTGTACTTGACAAATCAAAGAGATTTAAAATAATTGGTGCAACAGAAGCATGGCCACATATATTTTTGATCATGCCCTGGAGTAAACTAAGGCAGAATTATACAGATACAAGATGGAATTATACAGATACAAGTCATCTTGAATAAAGTGAGGAAGGAAGGAAGGAAGGAAGGAAGGAGGGAAGAAAGACAGAGCCTGGCAACAAATGACAGAAAGGGATTTTTTCTTTCAGTGTGCTATGCTGAGGAAATGGCAGCATGTTGTCTGTTTATTAATAACAACAATAGAAAGGTCAAATACTGTTCCTTCTGCTATCAGCTCTATTTTCTGTCTGCTGTTGTCCCTAGAAAATTCGTAGGACCTAGGAATGAAGGTCCTGTTGTAGGTTCACATCAAAAAAATAATGCTGTCTGTTCCAAGATGTTACCTGGGAAATAATAGGCAGAATTGAGTACATCTTATAATTTGTTTACTGATGTGTGTCATGAATCACAAGGTCAAAGGCATTGGAGTGCATTTGTTCCAACTTTAGCACATTTTGGTGGTATTTTTATTTTAACATTTATTAATAAACTGTAAAGACTGGTTTGTGTAGAGTGAGTACAACAAAGTTGGAACCTGTTTTCAGTCACCTGGTGCCACGCAAAGGACTACAAAGGTAGTCTATGGTAGCATCCCTATTTCAGTGCCAACTTCCTTATATGGAGCCTGAATGATGAGGTACATGGAACCTAGTTGCATGTGAGGCACATCTGTAAAGCTTTTATTTTTTTTTGGTCTGGGAACAATGTAGGGGATTTTGTGCTGTGTATTGATTAATATTATTCTACTGAAGGTGAGATTTTTTTTCTCCACTGTTAAAAATATGACTTAAGATCAATGATGAGAGTTTTTTTAAACAGACTGGAAAAGCAGAAGGAGAAAAATTATTTAAAAGACTGTGATCACTCAGTTCAGGAAGGACATGTATAGTAAAGAAGGCAATGGGATGAAAAAGGTAAATTAAAAGCTTTGATTACTCAGAGATACAGGAGCAAACAAACTAAAGTACAGCTAGAAGAAAAAGACATTTAATATTTTTACTGCAAGAAACTCTTGTAGATCAACAGTGCAAATAGATATCAGTAAAGAAAAGAGTTAAGGTTAAAAGTTTTATACAGAGTATAAAGCAATCAGACATACAGCAGGGATTAGAAAGAAACACCAGTAACTAGGCTGGTACCTCAGCTACAGTCTTCAGTGCTGTGACACAAGCCTGCAGATCTACCTCTGTAACTCTGGAAAACTCAGCATCTCAACACTTTGAGGTATAACCCAAACTTTGATTATTACTGAAGGATATTTTTTCCTTCAGTAATGTAGCACTTGCCTATTTCATTATTTCTTTTAACTGAAGAGCTTCAAGGGTGCCGCTGTAGAAGATATTACTGGACTAGTCACACCACCAGGCAGGCCTAGCTTAGTGTTTCTGAGCTATGCTGGAGCATAAGCTCTGTGTGTTTAAAATGGAGCTCGAGCCTATTTAGTAGTGCAGTGTGATAACTACAGTGTCACCACGATGCTCCTAAAATAGAATTTAAAATTCTGCAAACTCTCACAGCAGCTTTCATAGGACCAGATGCTTCAGCTCAATCTGTGTTGAGTCAGCTCAAGTGAAAACTGCTTGAAGTTTTGCATTTGAGGGAGAAGATGCTGTCTCCAGAAAAAAATAAAAAGTTTATTTTAAATCTTCTTTTACAGATTTAAGAAACCGCAACTTTATTTTATGAAAAATCTTTTTGAAGTCTTACATCCTGCTGTGAAAACATAAATTTTGAACTGGCTTTATGATTACTAAAATGGACAGAAAATATGTCTTATTTTTTTTAATAGATCACTCATTCTTTGCAGTTATGTAAATATATATCAAACACACTTTGATCAGATTTCAGCTGCAGAATCATAAAAAGACCTCTTTTAGTTTCCAGATCTATCAGTAAGCTCAGTATACATCTTCCTCATCTGTAGAGCTCCTTTCAAATGGAGTATAGCGTGTCAGAGAAAAGTAAAAATATTTTAATAATCATATATCACAGAATCACAGAATATGCTGAGTTGTAAGGGACACACAGGATCATCAAGTATAACTCTTAGCCCTGCACAGGACCACCCCCAAGAGTCACACCATCTGCCTGAGAGTATCATCCAAATGCATCTTGAACTCTGACAGGCTTGGTGCTGTGACCACTTCCCTGGTGTCATTCCCTCGGGTCCTGTCATTGGTCAGCACAGAGAAGAGATCAGTGCCTGCCCGTCCTCTTCCCCTCATGAGCAGGTTGTAGACTGCTATAGTGATTCAGGCTTTATGTCATTTCATGGTGGGTGACATTATCTGAGTGCAAAATATAAGAAGGTATTTGTTACTGTAAATTAATTTGTGTTAAAAAAGCTTATTGATACTTTGAAAATTTCATACAGTGCTTCTTTTGCGGGAGGGGAGCTTTGTTTGAAAGAAGGGACCATGACTTCCCTGTCAAGTGTTGTTAAGATGTAAATCATTGATTCCTTAGAAAGAACAAACATGGTTTAGTCAGTGATGATTCATTCTGAACTATATATGACCAATATTCTTGAAAGACTTCTCTTTTCCCCTTTTTGCTACTGTTTTGAATTGATAAAAATTGGAATAATTTTTATACAATAAGTCATTGCAGCTTCCTGACAGTTCAGATAATTTTTGTAGTGTTCTGTCATCCAAATGACTTGATGCATTTGGTATGAATAGAGATGGGAACATTTTGTAAGTTATAACCACAAGATAATTTATTCGTACAGAGAAGGCATTGTGTTTGATAACTGATAAATTTCATCCTGTTTTCATGATAAAAGCAAAAATGGGTGTGTGGATTGCAACTGCTTATTTAATAGTGTTACTGATGACTAAGGAGGGAATGGATCTTTCTGTGGGTTATATAATCAGTTTAAAAGCTCTCTATAACCTGCCTGTGACAGTTTATAAAAAAAAATTAAAATTAGAACCCATGACATAGAGATCTTTTTCTTTTTAAAACCCTTATCTGTTGTAGATGGGTGTAAAAGCCAGATAAAGATCAAGTATGAAGTATTAGAACAGTAGCTCTAGGAGTAATTTTAAAAGTAAGCACTGAATCTCTTCTATATTCAAATGACACTAAACAATATGTTTATTTAGGCTAAGAGATTCTCATTTAGCACTGAGCATTTAGCTCACACTAATTTGGAACTTGTTTAGAATTATAATAATTATTAACAAGTAAAGGAAGTAGCAAGTAAGACCTCTTTTCTCCATACACCAGGGGTTAGTGCGTTCTAAAACAGAGCTCTGACTGAAACACTGATAGCTTAAGCAAGCACAGATCACAGGGTATTCGGGTTGCTTTTTAGCCTGGGACCGATTATCGGCTCAGCAAAATTCCAAGTGTGTGCTTATCCTCTGTCTCACTAACAGTCTCTTATATACATAACATTTACACCTGTCTAGACTCTCTTTAAATGGACCAGCAGAAAATGCCCAGAAAGAAGAAAGGGGTGAGTCCATAAACTCCGCAAACCTCCCCAAAACCCAAACAAGAAAAGGAGATATTTTCAAAAAATGTGGCTTGGGTGTTTTAGGTATGAGTTTTTTTTTGTTGTTTGTTTTGGTTTTGTTTTTGTTTTGAGCAAACACAATCTCAGAGTAGAGGAAAAACCTTTTATCACCTAAGTCCAGAGGTTTCTTATCATCTCCAGGGAGGATGAGGGTGTGTTTGCATCACTCATTTTCTTCTCTAGACCCTAGAGAAGACAAATGCAAGAATCAGACATTGGCATTAAGGTGGTAATAGGAGATTTCTGCTTTTATTCCCTTGCATGGGAACAGAGTCTGTCACAACTTCACCCAAATCCAGAAAAGAAACAACAAAGAAAACAAAATATCTGGTTGATCATGAGGAAGAACAATTTAAAAAGAGGTAGGTAGAAGAATCCCACCACAACTAAAGTAGTCTCTGGCCTTTCTCTGACCTTGACCTTCATCCTGTGATCAGGTATATAGCACCACACACAGACTGTACTTCTACTACCTACATTTTTCTTCACTCTTTGTTTTATTGTAAATAAGGAGCACAATATTTTGAGACCTTGACTACCTCAGGTGTAGGATGGAAGAATTATTCCCAATATCTGGTAAAACACATTAGCTGGTTAAATAGAAAGTGTCGTAACTGTATTGTTGAACACTTCAGTTGAGTTATTTTCTACAAGACATTTTATTTTTCTCTGCATTTTCTAAGCTGAATTTTATTTTTCTTTCTTTATGGGATGTTTTAGCCTTTTAAGGCCTTTTGTATTTTCCGTAATACCTGAATGACTTCACAGTTTTACAAAAAATAATATTTCTTTGATGTCAAAAATGTATGTTGAAGAAATCAAATGTTAAATACAATGAGATTTACCAGCTTTTCAAAGATCAGGTTTGGAGAGTAATCAGTGAAGACTGGCTGAACTGTACAGGTCTATATGTGAGATGGTGATGTCTATATGGCAGGGAGAAAAGAGAGAGGCAAAGGATTTATAATCATAATTTTGTGACAGTTTGACAGGAGACATTAAAAAGAGTAAGAAAAAACATCAGTAATGCAAAAGTGCTTCTGTCCATTTCCAAATCCTTTTGTGCTCATTTGTTTTCCTCATATTTGTTACCGGAAGCATCCACTTATCTCTTTAAAAACTGGGCATGTATACCAGGTCTGGAAGCAGTTCCAAGCAGTCTGGAAATAAATTGATTCTGGGAAAACACCTACCAGTATATTCAGATAATATTTCTCAAATTGTTCTTTCACATGATTTTCATCATGTCAGAAGATATTTTGAAGGATTCAAAATCTGGTAATGAAACAAGGGTGGTAACAATATTGACAGCAATCAACAGGGCCTCAAATACTCCTGGAGAGATAACTTAGAAAAACATTACTAGAAACCACAGTGCAAGGTGAAAATTTAGCGCTACAGTCAAGTTCAGCAAGCAAGTTGTTGCAGCAAAAGTCTCCGGCAGTCCTATTTCAGTGCACTTGCAAGCTAAGTTTCTTCTTTGTTCTACATCCTGAGTGCAAGGAAAGTCCTGCAGGGTTAGTGAGTGCAGTGCTTGGCACATCTGCTCTACCTGACCATGTGTGATGAGTCCAACAACCAGGTTCTCACTTCTCTTTTATAGGGAAGCAGCTCACACATTTGTTCATGCACGTCAAAGCATCATGAGAGAACCAGCACAATCCTTTTCGGCTATCGACTTCTACATAAATAAATAAGTATAGTGGGTAAAAGTGTTTGCTGCATGATTACCTAATACAAAGTCAGATGGTTTTCACTTTGTAATTATTGAAAAAGTACACTGAGCTGCATGATCTTTGTACCAAAACACTTTGGACTTACAGGGAAAGAAGAAATAGAACAGATAAAATTTACTAGCCTTTACCGCTTTTGTGCTATGCAAATAAAAGTAAGATTACAGTGTTGAACAGAGCAGCTTTTCAGATATACTAAAATTTGCCACATTAATTTCTACACTTGGAACTGTTAAAAGCTTAGTGTTTCTGTCAAGTAAATTGTTAAATGGCTACCACATCATTTATCATTTTCTGAGATAGCTGGGGCATACATCTAAAATTTGAAGGAGCTATTAGTTCATATATTATAATTTTGTGTTGGCTGTCAGGAGATCAAAAGACAAATAACAGTCCTGATCACTCATCTGACCGTCTTCCATGTCATACAGTTCTGGGAGACTATATCTACACCACCTAGATAATTGCGCTGTTTAATAGAAGGTTGCAAAGAGGCATGTTTATCTCCTGATATGAAAGTTGAGGTAGGGCATTACCTACCATGATGTGAACCTTGCGCTGTGCTGCCTTGTGCTGTGTTGATGTGCAAGCTAGAGCAAAGCCATTCCTTACGAAAGCAGCGTGTTTAGATATCCCCAAGTTGGTGTGGCATAGAAGCAAGCAGTAAACACTGTCATTTCAGGCATCAGTATTGCTGGAAGAAGTGTAAAGGTGATAAAATATGACTTACACCAGTTTCTGGTATTGCTACCTTTTTCAAACAGCATTGGTAGAAGAAGACAGTTCCATTGCACAAAATAGTAGTATTCTGTGACTGTAAGGATAGGAGGCTCTATCATGCTTGTCTCCTGGAAACATAAGATAATTTCCTGTATTTCCATAAGGAATTACAATTGTTTGTTTGTTTGTATTTCCATGAGGAATTATTGTTTGTTATTGAAACAATACTGACTTCTATTTTCAAACCCCCAGAAAATGAGATTCATACCTTTTCTCTTGCCAGATTGCTCTGTAACTGAAAGAAGGGTGCTCTTTTTGGAAAGATGGGTACATGTGCTTCTTCCTGATGTAGTCATAACATTTTATTTACCTTTTTTTTCATTATGTGTTAAATTAACTCTTTTCCCAAAAATGGCTTTAGTAGTCTCCAAATACTTGTAGGACACTACATTACTCCCCAAAAGAAGCGACTAGTTTGTAGTAAATGCGTCTAATCCTTTTTCACACTAAACCACTTTGTGCTCCCTCTTATCCTCTTTATCTGATTTAGCGTTGCTCTTTACGTAACATGGTGCCACTAATTGAATCTGATGATTCAAAGGTAGTTGCATGCAAGTGCTAAGGAAAGGCACTCACCAATTGCTAAAGAGTTTTAAAAGGGTAGAAAGTGTTTCGGTCATTAAAAAAACTGAAAGAAATCATCTCTGACTTTAGTAACTTGAAGTTCAGTACCAGTAAACATATTTATTACATAAAAGAGTGCAAATCCACTGAAATGAATACATCCATCTTGCCTGCAGTTTCAATATTAGCTTTCACTTGTAAATCTTTCCAGTTTTCTTTTTGTAGCAGTCCACTGTCAAGTATACTTTAGGTGTCCAGGACCTGTGTACTTAATTTTCAAACATAGAATCTGTATTTCATGTTAATACTGGCAGGGTTTGAAGACCACAGATAAAAGTGACAGATGTCAATTTACTCAAGATGTACTTTTTGATTTCCTTCAAAATTCAGGAGTGGCTGAGTTGAAAGTTAAGTGCACCTTCTTTTTCTTCAGTAAGAAGATTGCTTATATCTCCTTTCTTTTAATATCCTTACTAAAAATTCAAACATTTTGAATATTTTTTTACATATCTGTAGATTTGTTTTCATGGAGCGTTGCCATCTGATGATGGGCAGCAATACTGAAGATATGGCACATTCCAAATTGTTTATGCATTTTTTATTTCACCGAAAAAAACTTTCTCTTTTGGAATAAATAGTTTCTTGCTTTTTTCTGCTAATTCACAAGCTTCCTTGTACTGGATGTGTCTTATGCAAATCCACAATGTTTCTATTTTTTTCCTCTCTCTGATACTCAGTGTGGAATAATGTAGTTAAAATTACAAAATACGTATTTTAAAGCTGAATAGTTAAGGGAAGGTTTTTGCCTTGTACATTCACCAGCACCACAGCAGATTTTATCACCAGAACAAGATTGCAAAGAGTACTGTATGGGGCTCTGAGAGAAAAAACTCCTTGGTCCTTTCTTCCCCTTCCTGCATGGAAAGGATGAGATCCTCAGCATTTATAAGCAGCATAAGTTATACTGCAACTTTAAAGAACATTAAATTATGTTGAGGTCCATTTTAGCACTTCAGAGAACTAAAATTTATACAGGTGCCATAAATTCAAGAGTATATGCTAGTCCTCTGCAGAATGAATCTGTTTTATCTGGGCTAACAGGAACTGTCTATGTGCCATTTAGTTCTGGGCACAAGCTGAATGTTTGATATGCAAAAAACTGCATCAGTTTTACCACATCCAAATGCACACAACCTGTTCAGTGCACAGGCAGGCATCCCAGGAAGGGAAGACTATGCTTGTGAACTTTAGATCTGATCTATATTTATGTAATGGACATTTGCTTATGGTTTTCTGAACATGTGGCAATGTGGGCAGGGCTCCTGCTACTGTACTGACCAACCTGGTAAACACTCAGACTCTTCTCATAAACTCCTTTGGGTGTTGTGTTAGTATAATGTCTAGGTGGAAGGAGAGGTGTGAGCAAAGCAGATGTACTTTGTGATATTTGTCTTGTGTTTTGCAGGATAGTGCTTGACGTGTTGAACCAGACAGAAAATTGTCTGTTTTGCATACGATCTGGACAGGCAGCAATAGCACTGAAACAGTCATTCATATAGTGGGTCAGAAAGGAAACAGTTTCCTGCAAATAAATAGATTTTAGACCTGGCTACAAATCTGTTTTAATGATTTCAAAACTTTAGAATCATCTCATTCACATTGAAAATCTAATCTTTTCAAGAACTTGGTTGCAGCAGTGTTATTTCATTTCCCTTCATTAGTCAGGGTGACCCGAATTTGGATCAAACTGGTTCTCCTCAGAATTTAAGATAGTGCCAAGGCAGGAATGGGGAGCAGAAATGAAAAAGGCATATGCACTCTTGGGTGACAGCGAGAGGAGCAGAAGACAGCAGCAGTACCTTCCCCATACAACTCTGTGGGCAACACTGTGTTTTATCATCTTGCACACCCAACAACATTTGCTGCCCATTTTATGTCCCTTTGGGTCAGCACAGAATTGGGTCTACTGTAGGAAGGGTTCTGAAGTGGTCTGTCTCCCAGAGCACAGGGGAGATGGCTTGGAGCACCTTTTGAATCAGATAAGACAGCAAATAGAAGCAGCAGGGAAGTGTCTCTGCAGTTTAAGAACTTCAATATGTAATCACAGTACAAATGAATGATCTAGACAGTAAAATGAGATTAAAATGAGATTACTGGATTACATTGTGTTACCTGATTTTTCTTTATGAATGTATTTACTAACTTGGACTGCAATATAACACCGGTTTTAAGAGGGCACCTGATCACAGATTTTAAAGAAGGACGGTGTGCCTTGTCTGTCACTTTTAAGATATATTTTATAAGTAAAGCTTTTTTAAAAATAAGTGATACAGTGACAATTCTGCTAGTCTGTGTATTAGGGTTTCTGAAGAGAGTGAATTTTGCTCATACTGATAGAGGTGATTGTAGTTGGCATCTGAACATCAAAAGAATGAAGGTGCTCTGAAGGAAACCAGGAGGGATCAGTCAGTATCTGTGATAGGTTAGCTTACAGTCAGAATAACTCAGTTTTCTTCTCATTGCTTCAGCTGCTCTGTAGTTTTAAGTTATCCCAAGGCTTGGTTTATTTAAAAATATGCTGTGTGACACTGGACATCTGATGTGACTCCTTAGCACTGTGGGCTTTCGTGCCACAGGCAGGATTCAGAGAGGATTGCAAATAGAGTTGTATGCAATGTTATCTTCAAGAGAAAAATACTCCAATTTTTCTGTCTTCTAACGAACAAACTGTTTTGAGGAACATGTAGTTATTTGCTGAAAATGTTTTTACCTCAGTGAAAATGTTTATCTAAGTTGCCTGCCTGGTTTGTCTGCAGAAATGCTAATGCTATTTTATGAGATGATTTTGAGCTTTGAGCTGGGTTGGAATGGACTACTATCATGGTTAAAATTGTATTGCATTTCTTGATTCCATACCATTGCAGAGATCTCTATAAGTTACTGTAATTCCACTTCTTAAAGGTTGAGATTTCCTTTTGAGTGTTTTCTTGGATTCAGGTTAATAAATCATACTACATAGTTTTTTCAGTGTTTTAGACAGTTTCTGTTATAATTGAATGGCTTCAAAGGTTTTAATTCCCTTCTCACATTTTCAGAAATCCAAAGAAATTTTGCTCTGGCATTCAAATAGATTTTACACCAAGGTAAGGGACTAAGGAGAAGAAATGGTCTCATCAATCTGTGCTGTTTGGATATACTTATATAGACTAGGTAAATTCAAGTGGATAAGGTGGTAGCTGAGATCATCAAACATTTATTCATCTTCACCGCTCAAATTTATCTTACAATTATCTGATTTTCCCTGTTCTTAAGACGAGTTCTGTACAAGGTGTAAAATACTGCAGATGGATAAGGTAGCCTTTAGGTGGTCATTTGTCTCTGAGTTAATATCAGATGTTCATGATTACTCAGAATACAAAAAGGTGCCATTTCTGACATTTATCCCTTTCTCCCGTCTTTCTGTCCTCCATATGTTGAGTTTCTTCTCTTTTCCAATATTTTTCTCTTTTTTCCTCCTATTATAGAGAAAAAAAAGTTCCGATTATTAAAGTTCCTTTTTTCTACTATAGAGAAAAAAGTTCCAAAACTTAAATACAAACACAAGCAGCAGTCATGGGCACTGTTTAAGTATAAGTTAGGAGAGTGGTATATGAGCATCCAGCAGATATGGAGCTGATAATCATAAGGCAGTGTTCAGAGAAAGCAGATGAATTAGACTTAAACACCGTTGAACGTTCACTAATACGTCCCTGTCAGGGACATCAGTATTCTAAACCTCTCAGCTGCTTCAGGTGAATAGTCAGTAAATATACTCTGCTACAAATAATTTGCTTGCTTCTGGCAATTTACTGTACTCTATCCCCTTCAGTACAAAATATGCAGCCACTCACCAAACGATGTACAAATTAGGTGAGTGAGAGTAAAAACTTTGGTGTCCCATGTTCCTGAAAGTTTTTCACTGCAGTAAAGGTTTTATTTATGGTTCTGGAAGGTCTTAGACATATGCATAGCAAACATTATCTAATTAGATGTCTTCTATCAGAAAGATAGTACACTTAAAAGCTGTGACATTTTTATATGTAAATGAGTTTTTCTATACATAAATATATAGGTCACAAAAAAAAAAAAGGTAGCTACTTCTCAATATTATGCATTGGAACTTTTTTGGCTGAAAGATCTTCTTTGAAAAAAACAGGTCTTAAACATATTTTGTATATTTAGAAATGCTTACATAAAATATGAAATATATTTAGTTTTCAGAAATTAATGGAAAAAGCTCAATGACAATAACTGTCTCAAAAAAACCCACACTTAGTGTAGCAGAATGATAAAAAACACAATTTATAAGCTAAGGCAAGATAACAATAGTTAAAGGAACTAAATAATTGAGTCCCAATTATTTCACATTTATTATTTCTGTCTTTTACACTACTTAAATGCCTGTTTAGTTAACCAGAAAGTTTTAAAGAACTAAATGAACCCAGGAAAACGTGGTTATATATGGAAAGTGATATGGAAAGTGATATGATGTGACTGTGATTCAGCTGTAATATATTCAATTTACAGCTCTTTTAGATGGTTTATGAGCTGCCCCTTAACCAGGAGATAGTACAATAATACTTATATGGACTTCCAATTCTGGAGGGATTCCTTATCAAAAGGGCAGGAGGAATTAATTTTTCTTTAATATTCTTGGGTTTATTCTTTCCAGTGGTATGAGAATGTCTTACTCAAGACATTCCTATGCTGTGTTTCTGCCAGACAATAACATATCTCGGAGCAGTAACCCCATGTATGTAACAGAAAAGTAAGAGAAACATGCACAGAACTGCTGCTGCTATAGTGGTGACTGCTTAATGATATCAGGGTTGCTCAGTGTGCATAATGTCAACTGATATGGTCAGAAAAAAGCAGTGAGCCCACATGCACCCTTCACCCTGGTGTGTGGGACTAAAAGCTCACCTGCAACTTCTGACTCTCTTAGGTGAGAGAGAAAATATACCACCTTTCCCCAAAAACCGAGTGGTCCTTGCACAATATGGAAGTATATCTGCTACTGTCTGTGAGCTGGGAACAGGGTTAGATGCTTTCTAGACCTTCCTTCTGAGGGAGTGCTCAAGTACTGAGCTCCTTTGAACATGACCTTTTATCCTACTCATGCCCACTAGATGTCCATGGTAACACCTGAAGAGCTAAGACATTTTTGAAAAAAGCTCTATTCCCTCATCTTATCAGCAAGCACTGTTTGAGTTTTGCTATCAGGGTGAGCTATACATGAACCACTATGCGTTACCTTGTCTACTCTGGATCCATTATAGCCTGTGTACCTGTAAGAGGATCACCGAGATTTAGCAGGAGCCATTAATGCACTTATACACCCATCACAGTTTACTTGCTCTTTTTGCTAAAATCCTCTGCTTTGGAGTCAGACACAGATTATACATATCATTGTTGGAGTGAGCTAAACATTTACAGGATCAGAATTTGATCCCTATGCAAGTATGAGGCTCACAGATATAAACAGCATTCAGTGAATCTGCCTGCTTTGACTGAATACAATGAGAAGAGAACAGATAAGATACTTTAAGAAACAGATCTTCTCTAATCTAATCTACTCTATGTATAATTTGATTTTATTCAGACTCAGAGGAAAAGTGATTTCTTGTTTTGACATCTTTACAGAAGCCAGATCAGCAGCCTTTCCATCTTTAATGCTATGTATTTTAATTAGTTTAATAGCCCCAAGGCTGCAACTGTAAGTCCCTTGATGTGAAAGATGAGGAGTCAGGCAAAGGAGATGTCACAACGAATGTCCATACATAGCCTACAGGGTAGTAGTCACCAACTTCTGAGGATCCTCAGAAGGGAATTAAGGGTTTTACAGACACTCTTACTCAGGCTCATCAAGACTATCATAGCATATTTAGGCCCTCAAGCAGCTGACTCAGCAGGACCGCTAAATAACTTCTATCCTGGCCTGCCCAGCTTGGTTAAAAGTCCATCAAATAAGCAAAATAAGAACTAAGCAAAGAAAAACCTTTTCAAGGAAATATCATCTTCTCCCTAGACAAATCTGTTTGCCTACAAGTTTCTCAATCCACCTACATAAATTGGCATCAGAATTAAAAGAGTTTGGATTCGTTTTTTGTGATGCAGAGCTGATCTTGATCTTATTACTAAGGTGCCCCCTTTGTTATGGTGCAAAAATCCTGTACTCCTTTTCTGTTCTTCCTTCTGCAGCAAGGATTTGCAAAACACTGACTCTAAGATTTTATATAATTTTTTAGAAACTAAGGCTTTGTCAACTGTTAATTAAATAAAAGAAAATCAAGGACCTTTATAACCATTTTTTAGGACTAGTTCTCCAGAGCTGTCTGTCTGTCTGGAAACAGCATAGTACCTGGCCTTGGTTCTTCACTGGGCCCTGCATGGGGAATGTGTGGCTGCCTTTCAGAGCAGTATTTCGATGTGTGGTACTCAGACTGCTGCAATGCCTGGCTAAGGAGTGACTGCTTAACCCTGCAGAACTTGAACATAGTTGGAGCACATCACATGGTGGTTGATTGTATTGCCTTTTGACCCAGTTTGCAGTTTATGAAGTGTCCACAGAAAAGTGGTTAGGACTCTTTTTTAGAGAGGATAGAAAATGCAGGATTCAACTGTGTGATGAAATATCAAATAAGCAGTGGGAAAACTTCTGTGACTTAGCAGCGTAGGTGTACCCTAAGAATCTGGCAAGTTGTGGTGCAATGTTCGAAGACTCCGTTTGAGCTGTGTGGTTGAGGTGACAATGTGGGCACTTGAGATTTTTAATTTTTCTGCAAGAAAGATACCTGGGAGAAGTTAACGACTGCACTGCTTCTGTTATCAGAATGGTGCCACACAGAGATGGCTGTTTGTTTACTATTGCTAGGGCAGTCTTTGCCTTATAGATCTTGGATGGGACTAGTCAAGGCACTAAGGCCCCTTCTTGCTGCCTTAAACACCAGTATATCCTCCTACAGGTAGCATTCATGGATGGATCTCCCCTTGACTCTTTAAGACAGATTTTTCCCTCTAGGATTTTCATCTAGTCTTTTAAATAACCTGTTTCTTTCTATATGTCTCCTGTATATGTTTCATCTCCATTTGGAAAGACCTAATAAATGCATAGTATATTCTTTTTACTGTTTACCCTCTATCCTTGCATTTTCTCATCATTGGTGCAAGCCTTCAAATTTTGTTGTAATGAAAAATAAAAAAAAGACAAATCAGGAAGTCCACACAACTTGAAAAATGTTACTTTTGTCTTTCACTTATCTATCTAGATTTTGAGTCCTTTGCAAACTTCATCTTGGTAAGACTAAGTAGAAGATACATAATCTTTATAGCCAAGGGCTTTCCAGCCACGTATAATGATTTCTGATGTCTAAAATTCTTACAGTAAGGTTTGAGCCTTGTTAAAATACAATCTCTGACTCCCACTGACCTTTAAGAGAGACTTCTAAAACAGACATTACAATTTTTCCACTGGGACAGATTTTCTTTTGATATCTGCTATAATATATAGAAGGTGAAATGGAAAAAAAAATTGTATTTGTTACAAAGTTGCTATTCCTCAGCAAGTATTTGGCATACTATCTTATGACTGAGCAAAAAGTTGAAGTTATGTTATTCAGCTTCTCACTATTACTGCAATTTCCTTGCTGGGGTTTAGTGTGGGCTATCACTGGGGGCTTTGTGAGGCAAAATCCACAAGCAGATGGATCTCCGTGCTCCTACAGTGTCCTGGGGGAATACAGAAAGTGGTGTCTTCGTGTGTATTATTTAGCACTGCTGATTCCAGTTACAGTCTCGTTCAGAAATCATCAATATGAATCTCTGATTTAAGTATTTGATGTAATCAGGTCAACTAATTTATGTATGTAAAATTCTAGACTTATATGTTAAGAGATATCCTGCTTTTT
Organism: Lepidothrix coronata; assembly: GCF_001604755.1. Classification (NCBI taxonomy): domain Eukaryota; kingdom Metazoa; phylum Chordata; class Aves; order Passeriformes; family Pipridae; genus Lepidothrix; species Lepidothrix coronata. The sequence continues at coordinate 1,385,496 of NW_016690237.1, read as the reverse complement.
ATAGACATTCCATCTTCTTTTCTTCCAAGAGTAGAAGATGATTTCTCAAGGTCCTTGATGTCTTTATCTTATTTCCCATTCTCAGCTACTGGAATTGATAGTGGGTGAAATGTAAACCTTTAATTTGCTTGTAGATTAACAAATACTAAGGCTGTAACCTTAATTAAGGAACCAGAGCACCCAACACTGAAGAACAGTTCTCTTGGTCCCAGTGACAAAGGCATCTAAAAGACACCTTAAAGGCATCTTAGAGAAGAGGTTCCAGCTGATACATGAACACTTTGCCCAGTATTTCTTTGCTTCCTAAGATGCATCAAATACTGTAGTATGAGCAATAGTTTTTAAAATTATAGCTCAGCAACTTCTTGTTTTGTCTGAAAGGAATGGTTCAGTAGAGGAATAAAGATTGGTTCTTACAAATGTTGTAATATAAAATATAAAGCTTCAAGAAATTTTAACTTTCCTGTTAACTTGTCATCTTAAGATGAACAAAAAGGAGCTGTTGCATTGGTCAGTGTGAGGAGTGTCCACTCATTGCCCTCGTCTTGAAGTTTAGTTCATTCTTCTCTATACGTAATCATGATTTTACAGTCTTCAACTTTAGATAAATAATGAGCAATAATGAAGCTTGAAGATCACAGAATCACAGACTATTCTGAGCTGGAAGGGACCACAAGGATCATTGAATCCAACTCTTAAGTGAATGGACCATAGAGGGATTGAACCCACAACCTTGGTGTTATTAGCACCACGCTCTAACCAACTGAGCTAACCTCAGAGCATAATGCTCTTGTCCAGCTTGATTAAGAATGGAAATAAAGAATGTATTTTCAAATTAATGTAATACATCATCCTTCAGTACAATAGGAGCTTCTTAATCGGTCTAGAACTACTGAGGAATGAGAGGGGGTTTATGTGTGTGGTTTCGCTTGTTTCTTTGCCTTTAATATTCTTCAAGCCCCAAAACCACCCCTTTTTCCCCACCAGAATACCTTTTCCTCTGATAACCTCAAATCTGCCAGACAGCTGGTGCCTAAACTACCTCTCACTACAGCCTCATTCGAGAAGACAGGGTTTCCTAAGCTTCTTTCTCTCCAAAAGCAGTTTTTCTCATGCAATTTTTTCATCTCTGACTTGCTTTCTTCTCCTGAAAAGTAGAAAGTGCATTTCACTATCTAGCTCTACTTCTGTACCTGGACAAGCTCGAGAAGTGGGCCCATTGGAATTTCATGACGTTGAACAAAACCAAGTGCAAGATGCTGCACTTGGGTCAGGGCAACCCTCGGGATTAATGCAGGCTTGGGGATGAACAGATCAAGAGCAGCCCTATTGAGAAGGACTTGGAGGTACTGGTGGATGAGAGGCTGGATATGAGTTGGCAATGTGTGCCTGCAGCCCAGAAAGCCAATTGTATCCTAGGCTGCATCAAAAGCAGCATGGCCAGCAGGTCGAGAGAGGTGATTCTGCCCCTCTACTCTGCTCTTGTGAGGGCCCACCTGGAGCACTGCATCCAGCTCTGGGGTCTCCAACACAGAAATGACATTGACCTGTTGGAGCAAGTCTAGAGAAAGGCCACTAAGATAATTTGAAAGATGAAGTACATTTCCTAAGAGGAAAGGCTGGGAGAATTGGGATTATTCAGCCTGGAAAAGAGAGGACTTCAGGGCACCTAATTACAGCCTTCCAGTACCAGAAAGGAGCCTACAAAAAAAGATGGAGAGAGACTATATACAAGGGCATCTAGTGACAGGACCAGGGGGAATGGCTTCAAACTGAAAGAGAGTGGGTTTAGATCAGATATTAGGAAGAAATTATTTGGTGAGGCACTGGAACAGTTTACCCAGTGTAGCTGTGGCTTCCCCATCCGTGGAAGTGTTTAAGGCCAGGTTGGATGGGGTTTTGAGCAACCTAGTCTAGTGCCTTAGATTCTGTGATTCTAGAAAACCCCTCTTAATAGTGCTGCTGCAGCTAAATAGGTCCATCTCCCCTTTCCCCCCACTCTTCTGTCCACCAGCTCAGTAGTCACCCGTGAGTCCTTACAGATGCCCCTGCTCCCTAACGTGATTCTGTCTGCTCTTCCGGGTTGGAAATATGACCCCTAGTTGGATAGTTTTGCTCAGAGGTTTGGGTTTTAGGGCTCAAATGAATGCTCCAGCTAGTATCAAAGGGTGCTCTTCAAATTCTCCTGGAAAGTATCTCTGTGGTCACCGTGCTAAATGACCGCTCTAAATACACATTTGAATTCTTCAGCCAAATCTTGTCAGATAATGAGGAAATTATGGTTTCTAACAGTGAATTTACTTAGTAGCGTACTCAGGGTTTCTTGTGCTCCTTGTGGAAGTTACAGAACAGGCATTAAATGACTGTTAGATCATCTAGTATGGTCTTACTCCTTTGACATAAATTATTCCATCCACTTTGGTGAACTTGACATTCAAGGCAGGGTCAGGAAGAGAAGACATCTAGAGTACAGATGTCAATTCTCAATTTATATAGATTTAGTATTTTATTTACCAGAGCTCAAGCCTTTCCAATGTGTTGATTCTCACTTTCATCATGAGTAGGGCTGTGCTTGCCAGCTGCCTGCCCAAACGAGAACTGTGCATTCAGTCAACAACAGAACTAGGGGTGCAACTTTACAAATAGTAGAATAGAATAAAAAGGTAAATAGATAGAGATAAGATACTGGAGCTGGCTGACAATATCTTGAGGATCTGTACAGTTGTATGTTTTCCTTTTCCCTAATATTATGCTGACACTGTATCAAGTATCTGTCCTCAGTGCATAGGAGAATTGGGAGAAAATATTACATAAGTGGAATATTAGAATTTAGTATTGCCTTGGTCTTTGCAGGCATAATTTATTGAGGTGAGATTATTCATTGCTTAGTCTATGCTTTTTTGCAGAAATTTCTTTAGGTCCTTTCACCAAGGATCTCCTTTTTTCTTTTTTGAAAAGACAAATTGGTTCTCTGATGCATGTTTCATAATTCAAATGATGCAGAATGTGCTAAGACATAAGGAATATATATACCCTGTGATGCTGGGAATATCAGTTTATACACATGATTTACAATAGGTACTTACAGATGGAATTTCTAGAGCTAAGAGAGAAGATGAGGATGACAGATATGCTGAATAATAAAATGTATTTCATTTCGAAAGAATACAGAAGTGACAATTACTCATGCATCTTGTTTCCTTGTGTGTGGTTTGCGGCAATCTCTAAATGAAGATCTAGGTAAAAATAAATAAGTGAAAAGGAGATATTCTGTGGCTGATATTGGGGCATTGTATTCCGAACCAACATCCATCAGTAACAGAAGAGGGTAAATATCAAATTGCACCCCTTCACAGCACGTTCTAGTTAATTTAGGGATCAGAAAGGGTGTTCTGAAGGGAAGCTTTCCTGCCATATGGCAGGAAATGAAACTACACTTTCCTTAAGCTTTCTTTAGTTTGGGTACACTCCAGTTCCAGCCTCTTGTTTTCTCTTTGATCAGTAAAAGGGTTTGTGCTCTCTTAATTACTTCAACAAGATGCTGTCTCTGTGATGAGCAGGATGAGCTGGGGTCCTGTGAGCATGCTGTTGCACCAAAGTGGCCCTTGGGTTTTCCCATCACTTCCTCAGACACTGGAGACACCCAGTGTCCACTTTACAGGAAGTCTAAGCTTTCACTTAATACAAGAAACTACAGATGCAGGATCAGGATTACTGTTGTGTTTGCTGAAATCTCCTCCTTTCTCTCACCTAGAGGAGAGCTTATCTTTAAAAAATTCCACTTTGTTTTCTAATTTGGTTCACTGGGTGATCTTGATGACTGGAATTATGTTCCTTGTCTGGTAATGATTAACTTTTTATTTTCAATCTGTCTAGCTTCATTTTCCTGACCATATTCTTGAATGATGTTCTCACCAAACAGAATATTTTCAAGATTCAAGAATTTCCATTAGTTAGTGATGCCAGCAGTGCCTCGGATTTCATATGGAATTGGAAGTAAAAATAATAATAGATATGTAAAGTTATTCTCAAAATTAAAATATAAGCTGTCATTTTACAAAGGTATACACAGGGAATTCATAAAATCAACTGGTTTCCACACCTTCATAATACAGTGTTCATATGACTCCACAGTAATTATATTTTATGAACTCCACCACATCAAACTGTGAACATGTCTTAAATTTCTGCATGTTCTATTACCACCTGCAGTTGTTCAAACAGAGAAACCTAATAAATTATCAGCAGAGGGATTCAGGCAGTAATAGAAGGAGAGTGACTGTGGAATTCATGTCTTTCATTAGAACAGTACCAAAAAATCTAGTAAAATGATTTTACCAATAACCTACGGCAGAGCTGGGAATTTCCTGGGGTTCATCCATTGTGCAGCAGCTGGTTACTGGGGTTGATGGCCAGTCCATTCACATGTTTGAACTGGCCAAAATTAATGTGATTTCAGTCCCTGGATACAGCCGAAATTCATATAGAGGCTTTCTGTGCCTCAGGTACTTTCGTGTGTAACAGTCTGGTCCTGTCTTCTTAAGTGCTGTATGAGGATGATATGTAGGCTCCAAAAATACCTAGGCTGTCACTGAAAGTATTGCCCTTTGCTTCCAGTGACCTTTTTCAGCTGTAAGTAATCCTGAATTTTCAACTTTTATGGTTTATTTTTTTGCCAGTCTGAGCCCTTGTGTTGCCTGCACCAGAGCAACCATTTGGATGGACAGGCAAAGCAACTATGTGCTTTGGTAGGACTGACTTTGCTTCCAGTTGAAATCAATTCCACTAATTCAAATGATGTCTTGTCTTGTCAACACCAGAAGATGTCTTGTTGAAGCTGAAACAGCAGCAGATTATAGTTAGCTGTACTGAGGCAAAATCCATTGCCAGGTAGAGTGGCAAAGCAAAGCCTGAATCACCTATTTTAAACCTCTTTCATTCTACGTACATGTCTGTACAAGTACATACACAGATATGCAAACTATTTCATCAAATGCTCAAAAAAACCTAGAAGCAATTAAAATTGGAATATACTGCCAATGGTATCTCATAATATTAAGCTAAAATGTTAGTTATTTGGAGCTATAGAACATGAGAATGTAGATTTTTGTATGAAGATAAAATATAAACTAGCAAAACCAAGTTAATTTAGACAAAATGTTAATTATTCCACTGTCTGCCCTCAATGAAATGTAGGGGGGAAAAAAAAGGAACACTGAGAAATGTGAAAGAAGTTATAAATGCATTATGCCTGCTGCAGGCTTCTTCTTGTTTTTCTCTCTTTCATATAGATGCTATAGACATAATTTAAACTTTTTTTTTTTGTTACAAATTATTTTATAGTCTTCTGAAAAAAGGTCCCAGACAGTACAGGAATGCTATACATTTATCTGTGTCAGAAATAAACATTATTCCTTGCAGTGAAACCCTTTCATTTTGACTTTGAGCATCTGATTCAGGATCACAGGATGCTGATGTTACGGAGATGGTTTAATCAATCATAAATAACATGGAAGGAGAATGAAGCTTTGTCCCTATGTGCTGTTAATTACAAATATCTTGATTTCAATTTATATTTGCACCGTCTTTTATTTGTTTGTCAAACAACACTTAGAAATTGATGTTTAGAAGGCAATAGTTGGCCAGATGAAGGTATTCAATTTGCTTATGTAACAAGGGAAAATCTAGCCTCTCTTAGGGACTTTTAAAGGCACTTACTCCATTGATTGTACCAGCCACTTTGACACATACTACAGTTGTGATGCTTAAGCAGTGCTTCAGAACATATATGTGAGTTAGAGAGACTGGATTTCTGCCACCTGCTTTGCTTCTCATAACATGCATACAGCTTTGGTTATTTTTTGTTGCAGATGAAAGATATGATCAGAGCAGGTACAGGTAACCCCAAAATAGCGTTCACCTAAGTCTGACAAGGGAATTCAGAGGCACAGATACATAGCTGCAATCTTGTTAGCAACAACAATCTTGTTACTGTACATCAGTGTTATTAGCTCCTGAGCTGTGCTTCTGCCTGCAACATACAGGTTTGTCCAGGGAAAGTGCAGTATACAAATACTTAAACTGTCCCTGAAAACAGCCCTTATTGGCTGAACCAATTACCACAATTTGTGCCGTTGGTTCTCATTAGCCATAATGAGAAAATGCAGATCTCTATTCAGACTTGGCAATCCCCCTGTCTCCTGTGTGGGAATTTTCATGCTATTCTCGGCAAAAGCAGTGCAGTGATTTCCCAATCTCTTTAGAAAAAACTTCAATATGAGAAGAAGATGATGGGATTATAATACTACTGAGATTTTTTTAAAACATTAATTTTCTTCCCTTTTCTGCTCTCCATCCTTTTACATTTCCTTTATAAACTCCCTACTTTAGAGAACTCAAAAGCCATAAAACAATAATCACCCCATACCTCCTCTTCACAACTACTCTGTCAGGAATGGAAAAGTGTTTTCTATCCATCATTCCACCTCACCAGAGCAGATGTCCTTTGCAATTGCTTACATGGAAAGGAAAATTGTTTGCTTGGATTTGTGTTATGTAGTTGAAGCATAGGGATTACACAAATATTGTACAATTTTTACTGGTTGTGTAGTTGTTATAGGCTGAACAATTCTATTTCTCCTACTGTGAGATAACTTGCATTAAAGGTAGGTGTTAAAACTGTCATCTTTTGTGACTTTTTGGCACAGAGGAAACCAAGACTATCCCTCTAGAGGAAGTTGTTGCTCGGTATTAGTCTGTCCTTTGTGATCTATCTGTATAGTGTGCAGATGCAACAGTGTGAGAGCTGACGCGGATGCTTTATTCTGTATCTTACAAGAGTGAGTAAAGTCAGATGGCTATTGTGTAGAGGATATGATCTGACTATAATCTCTATCGTTTGGTCTGTTGTGGTACCTTGATATCTTCAGAACTTTAACTTCCTAATAGGAATATTTGAACTGAATCTGATAAGGTAGGGACCTGGGCTCTTGATGTTGAATTTGATGCTGTCGCACTAATAAAAGTAGTAATAATCAGCAGAGCATCAATACTAATTATTTTCCAATATCAACACATAGCATTATCTGTAGTGGAAAACCACCTTGCCTTTGGCTTGTCATATTACAAGGACCTGCTTGCTGCTGAGGATTTGGCTAGTTTATGTTTCCCCTGGTCTTTCTCTTGGTGTCAGCCTTCAGCAGATGCCTGAAATAGAAGAGGTATAATACAGAACTGTGGGTAATCCTCACAGCTGTCTGCAGCTTAAGAGTGGATCCACTCTCCAACCCCTTTGAGAAGAATTTTCTAAGGTGGAACACAGAGATTGTCATAGTAAAAAGCTATAAAAAAAAAGTGACTAAATATATAGGTACAGGGGGTAATAAAAAAAACAAAACAAAACTGTTTGCATTGCATTTTGTTTCATATTTAAGGCAATTTGCCAGTCAAAAAGTCTTTAACTTAAATTTTTCTGATTTCTACCCTTTCCTTTAGAATATAGACAATAGGTACAAAATTTCAGTGTTGCAAGAAGATTATAATTTCTGCTGCACTCCCAAGACAAATTTAGTATTTTTAGTACAAATCAGTGTGATGCCTTAAACATTTGTGATAAAGCAGCACCAAGATTTGAACTATGTATAGAAGGTATGTACTGATGCTTTGTAATATATATGTATGTGGTATTGGCTTTTAGGCCTTTACATATCTGTCTCAGAAGCGGCTGATTGCAATGGAATATGGGAGCTGTGCTGTTCTCTGTTATTTCAAGCAACAAAAATTCTGAAAACAAAAGGAATTTTAACTCTTGTGTTTGATTTGCCTTGGCACCTTAGAAGATTAGGTCGTTAACCTTGGTGAAATATTTAATGACAGCAGTTCACATTCAAAAATAGTCTGGTATATTTTTTGACTCCTTGTCAGAGCATTTTGAGGCAGGACATATTTAGGCAGAGTTTGAGCTTCACAATCAAGTGCAAGTATCCCATTAGTGCTCATTGTTCTCTGATAGCTCGCTGACCTGACCACCCATTTTACAATTAAGAGGATTTTTAAACGACTGGCCTCCACGAGAAGATGTGACAGGTTCTTTGTAGCCTGTCAGGGTTGCCTTGCTTTGGAAAAAGATTGAGATGAATTGTTTTCTCTGTGAGCCTATTTTTTCTGGGAAGGGTGGCAGTGCATACTACAACATTATTGTAGCATGTCAGAATCTTTTTAAAAAAAAGTTATACAAGAGTCTGTAAGAATTTCTTTTTAGCCTCTATTTCCAAACAAAACACCCCTTCTTTCAAGGTTCTTTTAAATCCTGTACACTCTTTTTATCTCTACCCTTCTGAGTTATGCATCACCATATCGTAATAAGTAGCAACTTATCCCTTAGCCTCTGTAAACTCACAATCTGCTGCATGTCTCTCCCATGTTGTTTCAAACAAGAAAGCCAGGCTTGTTCTGGCATCTATGCTAGGGTGAGGAGTGTATAACAGTATTATATCTGGCAAGTAATATGGATGCCTTGTTTGATCACATCGATCATTGGCTTTGTGGCTGAGACTTTTTAATGATAGTACCAAGCACATTCCAGGAATCTGACTGAAACAGAAAAGGCTGGACCCAAAAGGCACTTGTCAAAAATCTAAATGTGTCTCAAGCAGAATTCAAAAGCCAGGGCACAAAGTTGTGATGTGGAAACTGCTGTTCATCTACTTCCTAACCTTGGAAGGGCAGTATGAGTGCTGCTCTCTCTGATGGCAAAATTTCTTGGGTACCTGGAATCTGACTTCTATGATTCTTGATGTGGTCAAATAGCTTTCACTGAAGCCCCATTTGGATTCAAAAGCTTCCTCTCCTCTGCCCTCTGGAGCACTGCTACTGTGAACTGGACACACTGAGCACAATGTGTTGATGGCTACTGCTGCTGTTCAAAACAGCATTGGAGAAATTTGAGATAAAACCTGTTTTCTTGATGCCTCAAGACCCAAGCTCCTTATGGTTAGAGGGTACTAGATATGGGGAGGGTGGCATTGTTCACAAAATGAGCCCAAGCTACCAAGCTTCTCTTATAGCTTGCACCCCAGAAGTGATCATAGGGAAGAGAAGGAGGAAACTGCATCAATCTGGTATAGGACAGACAACATGAGAGTGTGTAGAGAAGGTTAGGGACCGTGCCAAGGGGTCCAGGAAGAAAAAGGCAGCTGGTGGTAGTGGGATGGTGTTGGAGACAGGAGAAGAACACTTTGCAGTGAGGCATGCCAGGTGAAGTGCTCAGGCAGCAAGTAGCAAATGTTGGTACAGTTTCCTAATGAGCCAAACCTTCCAACTTTCAGGAGATTGCCCAGTACCACTTGATAGGCATGGCTCACTAAGGAGGTGGGAAACTTCTCTGCTTTTTGACTTCCTATCTCCATGTAAAGCAAGTTCACTACTATATGAGAAGCAGCTACTGTGGTCCCTCATTGAGCTGAGAAATGCTTATCTGATGTTATTAAAATGAATCTTTGGATTGGGAATGGGCATTTGTGCTCTCTCAGGTGTGTATTGCAGCTACAACATACAGCATTTACAGGTTTTAGGTGACACTTCCTGGTATGAGGTGGAGTAACTGTCATAGGTGAAAAACTGGATTGAACTATGAATACCATGAGATGGCAGATGAGGGATGCATGCATGCATGTAGGTGAGTGTCCCAAGTTGAGCTGCTGAATTGAGCAGAAGACTGCTACTTGCTAGCTGCAACCAGCACAGGTTGCTTGTAAACCCTGATAACACCTGGACTAAACAGAAGTGTAATGTTCTCAGTTCTCCACCTAAGAGAAACATGAACCAGAAACAGCAACTGGGTGTCTGATCACACACTGTGCTTCTGCATGTAGCCAATTTAAATCAGGAAAGCTGGGGGCTTGGGGTGCTGGAAAGAAGAGCTGATGTCAATAAGAAGGGTTTCTGAAAAGAAGAAACAGTCTTTGAAAAAAAAGAAGGGAGCCTGGAAAGATGAAGGTGAAGAACTTGGTAGGAAGAAAGATCTTGGAAGTGATCCTGGAGACCAAAGATCTCACCAAGACCTATGTGAAGATGAATGCCGGGGGACACCTGGGGACCTTGCCTTGTAACAACCAACATGGGTCATGGTGAGCAGCGACATGGTGGGAACTAACTTAACTTTCTGCCTGACTGTCCTGGTCGAGCAGCAATATTCATACTGGAAAGGGATGGCAAGATCTGGTAACTATAGCACTGGAGGCAGTGGAAGTGTGATTGCCTCATAATCAAGTAGAGTAAAACTCTTGTCTCACTGTTTGTTAAGTATACCCAGTACACAAATCCTCTGGAGAATGTTGTTCACTGTCTTTGCCCATGGCACTCTGAATCATGAATCCTGTGGTTACTGGGGTCCCAGTGACTTGGCGCAGCCTTACAATTGCAAATCTACCTTCCCTTAGGGAGCAGGAATTTCTGAAGCTGGAAAGATTTTCTACCACATCCATTTTGCCTCTGTCATGCATTAGCAAATCCTACAGCTATTTCAGGCCAGGAACTCATATAAAGTTAGCATTTTCTACTAAAACTGGGGCTTTGGAAGGGCTTATAATTATCTAACTGAATGATGCGACCTGAACTTTTCTAAGACAGATGGTTTTAAATATAAAAATACCCTTCCTGTAGGTACATAATATAATTTTGACTTATTTCTCCTCTCCTCTCCTAAGTGAGTGACAGTATTTAAGACTTGCAGATACCTCAGTACAACTACAGCATGGCATTCTCATTTTCTTCACCTCTTTCCTTCCATCTTGCTTTTTTATCTTACCTTTCTATAGTTTGTCATCTCCCTATTCTTTTTCACTGATGTACTATCTGGTCAGGTCTTCCCTTTCCGTAACTGCTCAGAAGGCTTTTATGAGTGCAAGTTCATTGCCATGGAAGAGTCTGTGAAATACTTCCAATGTCCATATACACTCTCTGCAAGGACTTAATAAGCAGAAAAAGTCAGTGTGCCATCAAAGAAGGAAAGGCATTAAATTTCTTTAGTTATGGAAAATCACTAGCAACAAATTTGCTTAGATATAGTAATGTCGTTGCTGCTTTGCAGGTTATTCCATTTGATTTGAAATTTAGATTTACTGATAGACATGTGTCTGGTAGAAGTCACAGAACCAGTTAAACTACTGGACTGATGCTGGGGTATAGGTAATGAGTGGTGTTTTTGTATCGAAATGAGAACAGAAATAGGCCATATGGGACACTGCTAGTAACACCACTGGAGGTTCTTCTGGCATGAGAAGTGTACATGTGCTAGAATTAGGTCATGCTCCTTGTCCAGTTTCTAGCACAAAATTGTCTGACTCTGGCACTTGCCCCAGTGCACCTGAGGGAGAGTGATCTGGCCTAGCATCTGTCATCAGTTTTGGATCTTAAAATGGAGATTTATGATAGTCTGTGGAAAAATCAGTGCCTCAAGCAGATCTGCCATGGCCTGCATTACCTTCCCTGAGGGTGTCTGTGATTCTTGACAGAGCCTTGGTTGTTAGTAAGGAAAACAGGAAACTAGAAGGCTTTTATTTGAAAGAAAAAAAAAATCTTACAGAGTTACTCTAAGCTGAACATTATGAGAAGATATGTTTCTATAAAGATAAAGGGTGCACAAGCTGGGTATTCTAGCTCTGAAAGGCACAGATCTTAGAGATTTTTTCACTTTTTCTCAGCAGCATAGACCACAGATCACCAGTTGAAATCATCTTGGTGCTTCTAACTTGCCATTGCAAAAGTCTTAGTTACCATCTACATGTCAAACTCTCCTGTTCTTTACATATCACAAGTGACTTCTTAGTCTCTTTGTAGGTTGAATTGCTTATGTCTGTGCTAGTCAATAAAATGAGCCAGGAGATGGCCTCTGGCCCTGAAGCTGGCTCATTCAGCTTGCCATTATCCTTGAGATGATGCTCTTCCTTTTTAAAACAAGACTACACAGACCTAGCTAAAACCTTGTAAGAAACAGCTGTAATGTTTTAATACCCTGAAGGACCATTTGCCAATGCTCAGACATGTGTATTTGTGCCCAACAGGTAGATGTTAATCTAAGCAAAGTCTCTGGGCCCTTTCTAGAGGTGTTCATTAGCCAGCTAAGGCATAAAATCTGCCTGATGAGCTGTGTTTGTCCTGTATTAGGGATATGGAGGATGCCAGTACAATCTAAACGTAAGGGTAAGTGGGCAGACCCAAGCTGTAATAAACCACAGGTGCAATGTAGGGTGTGTATGTGGCATGGCACTAGACCTACTTGATATCCTGCATCCTCTGCCAATATGTTGGATTGGGATTTGAATATTAGATGCTGGGACTACCATGGTGGATAAAATTTATGCTGGTGGGCGAGGCAAATATTGTGTGTGTCTTACATGAAGAGGCTTCTCCCTGAGTTCTGTTACTAGTGCTTTCATCTAGAATTAATCAGATTTTAATGGTTTAAGTGCACAAAGGTTGATGTAAGTATTATAAATATTTCAACACTTTTTTCTTTTGTTCCTGCAGTGTAACATGACATTTATACTCTTTATTGCCCAACTGATCCTATGCCTTGCAAAACTGCACAATCCTTAATAATACAAAGTCCTTGTAGGCCTAATGTCAATGATGCAGGTGAAGAAACACTGTGGTTTTGATCATAAAAGGAAGCTGTGCAGTGGAAAACCACAACTATTTTGGATTTTAGTTTTATAGATCACGTAATGTTGGATATTTAACAATGAATGGATAACACAGCAAAATATTACACCCCTTTAAGATGATTAAATGAATGCCGTCTTTGATTGATGAACAGCTTAATGCTAGAAATAACTTAGGAGGCTTTTTTATGTCAGCCTGCTTGTAGAGAGAGTGTGGCAGTGTTTTAAGTAGTGCAGTATGTTCTGTGAGTTTGGTGCAGTGCAGCAAGCTTGTATAATATTAGCATCATCTTGATGTTACATTTGGATCTTAACTTAGAGAAATGGAAAATATCCAGTGTTTTGCCTGCTTTTCTGTGTCTTTACCCCTAGTCTTCTTTCCTTAAAAATAAAATTGTAGCTCAGCAAATAAGTCCCGGTACAATGTTGCTACCAACCAGCCCACCATTTCCTGTGGATTGATTTTTGTCTAGATGGTTAAAGACTCTTGAGCAAAATTTATGCTAACTCTGGGAAGTCATGGGTCTAAGTTGTTTTTTAGCCCCACGTAAGTAGGGAACAACGATAGGATGCTTCTATGCTTTTCTCAGTGCAGTGTCCTTAAAAAACAGTTTTAGAGTCAGATCCATTCGTTGTCAAGTATTATCAAAAGCCGGTAGTTCTTGCAGTACTAATATTTTATGCTTTCTTTTCTCTGAAATCTTTGAAGACATCCATGTAACGCATTTTCCTTTAGTTATCAGGTTTGCTATTTTCTCACATGCATTTATTTCAGTGTACTAGGACTACACAACCAGATTCCTGAATTCCAGAATGTGAAGCTCTCTTAAATGAGCTGAAGTCTTTAGCTGCTGTCTTTACAATTTTTCCTGCAGTAAAGGTGTGTTTTTCCAGGCCTTTTTCTGAAGATCTGCTTAGTCTCATGGTAATCTTTTCTGCTTACTCATAAAGGGGCAATCTAATTTAGAAGGCTGCTTCTTATGAAAGACAATCTTTTTATCTGCCAATTTTGCCCTAATTTTTTCAGAATGAAGTCATCTTTTTCACAACTGAGGACTAAAAATTACAAATTATTTAATTTATTTGTCCAGGCAGAATAAAGCATTTTTTTTTAGTCAGGCTTATTTCAGGATAAATGCACCTAAACTACAATCAGCAGTCACCTTTCCTATTTTCTCAGTTCCTCACCATGATCATTAATTAAACTGTATCTTTTCAATGTAAATACACTGCAACAAAATAAAAGTGTTTTATGGCCATAACTCTCATGGGTGTTGTTGCTAGGCTGTTTATGCATACTGTGATTATTCTGCAGCTCTTAGGAAGGGTAACAGTGATGCAGTAATTCATAATTTCATAAAGTATAGTTTACCAATCATAAGATTCAAATGCTTTTCAATAATAAAATTTTAGAGGTTTTTTTTTTTGCAATGTATCTCTCTCTAAATCTTTCCTAATGCCAAAAGAATAGCAGAAAAAAGAGAAATGGGTCAGGTAGGAACTTTCTGGTATTTTGAATATATGGTATTTTTTATATGCTGTTACATATTTTCAATCACTGCCAGCCTCCTCTCTCCTTTTTCTTCTATTTTCTCTCTCTTTTTCTTTTTTAAATGTATTTTAATATTTTAAATCCTAATCTCCTTCTTTCAGTTTCCTGAACCTAACTACAACCTGCAGAAGAAGAAATTTCTGATTCAGTTCATTTTATATAGTTTCTGCTAAAGGAAGTTCATTCTTAAATGATTCCTATAAATTAGCTTTCCAACAGAAAATGAGTCTTGGTGTTGGATGCTGCACCAAAATCTGATGATGCAAAGACATCTGGGCTAAGGCAGAAAAGAGATTTAAAGCTGACTTTTTTCTTCTGAACTCATTCTGCTCTCCCACACACATACATGCACAATTTCTCTCCTCTGCCTCCTAGTACATTTACCACCCCACTTCTTTCTTACTCTTTTTTTTTTCTCCCTCAATAAATGTCTAAAAATTGGAATTAGAGAACGGTTATATTCATGTTGCATTTAATTTAAAGGGAAGCTCTGAGTGCCCTGCCCGGGGAGCATAGATCAACATTTCTCGAAGGACTTGGCATGCAGTGGTAAGGCAGAAAAAAATACATTGAAATACCACTCAAACCTCTACTCTCTTTTTTGATAGCTTCTTATTCTCAAAGTTTTATTTTAAATATTTTTGGTTTTTTTCTTTCTTTTTTTTTTTTTAAAAATACAGACATGCCTCATTTTTCTAGTATTTTTAACACTGAGTGTAAAGGATGATGAATTTAAGGATGGTCTCTCAGCTCTACTAACAAAGACACTTTTTTCTCAACTGTGCCTGGACATGTTCACCACAGGATGAAAGCTGAACACTTTCTTTAACTAAGATGATGCAGGACCACAGTGAACATAAGGAGTTTTTATATCGCCCAGATAGAATAACAGATCAAAGGATAGATTAGGGTGGAGCCTGGAAGTCCTAAAATATTTTTAAAACTACCAGAGCCTGGTCTTCACCAGTGCTTCATCTCACAGTTAGTTACCACAAAAATACAGCATGGGTTTGTGTGGAAAAAAAGGCTGTGTGAAAGAAATGGAATCTATCTGATATTCAGAAAACTTTGAAATGTTAGCAGCCATGAATACAAAGGCTCGAGAAGACCTGGTAACCATTCTAATGACTTCTTCCTCAGAATGCCACTTTTGAAGGTATTGTCCTTGTTTATTTGAAAAGAAGAAATTACCTGATGCAGTTGCAACCCCCAAAAGTGTGAGATAAGTGCAACTTACATTGCATGGCTGCTCAGAAAGATGATGTTAGAGGTTTAGAAAGAAAGTTTTAAAAATGCCATTAAGATCTGTTTCTAATTGTAATTTCCAGCTGTTGAATTCTCCTGTTTCTCAACCTTTGCATTTCTCTTTAGCACTATTTTATTTCTTTTTCTCCTCCAGTCCTCTTATGAAATATTATCATCCTCTGCAGGAATAGCAATTTTTTCTGTTTTACTTAAAGGAATGAACTTTAAGAATACTTCTGCATTTCTAAATATCTTCTTTGTCCCCTTTTACCTTGTTGCTTTCAAAGTTTAAAAGTCTTTGTATCTGCTGCCCTTTTTTTGTTGTTATCTCTCTCTGTGGTACACAGGAAAAAATTAAACAGTCCGTGATAGCTAGATCATGGCAGACAGCACAAGATGATTGTTAAGAAAAAAAATCTTTACTACAATCTGAGACATCAAGTGTGTGATAGAAAAACTAAATGATTGCATGACCTTATTATCATTACTCTCCTCCATGTTCTCCTCTGGGTCAAACACACTAGTAGTATTTTTTTTACAAATAAGGCCTCAGGTCTCCTAAACAAAGTCCATCTTTCCTTTTGTTCAGCGTTAAGCTAAACATGGTTAGAGGGTTGGGGACTTCGGGAGATTATACTTCCAATATTTTATGATATCCATTCTTTGATTTCTTTCTGAGAGAAAAATGCGTCTCCAATTATAAGGGACTCAGATTTTTTCATTCATTTATTCTGTGATCAATTGGAAGACTCAATCTATCAAACCTTTGTAGAAAATCATGAGGCAATTTAAGCATTGAATAAACCTCCTTCTTCTCGTAAAATGCAGCCTGAGAAGAATGTTTTGGATAAAAAGCTACAAAGCTTTAATGAAAAGAGACTTTCTTCTCTCATTTTGCTCTGAAGTGTGACAGTACTGTGAAACAAAGGGTCAGGACAACTCTATCTAGTAAAATCTGGATTTTTCTTTCTTCATTAGCATCCAGTCTCAGCAGGCCATGTGCAAGAGTGTGGGGAGATAATTTGTACTCTGGTGCAGATTTGTGCTGAGTCACTAAGAAGATGCTGGAATGAAAGTGTCAAATCAGTAGCAAAATGGCCACCCCAAAGGTTATGGACTGAATGTAAGTTTTACAGGAGAACTGCTGTGAAAGACTGCTACGAAACATCTTCCTCGTTTCCAAAACTGGGACTACAGTTTGAAGGCTGAGTGACCTCAATGAAACAAGAGAGATAGTAAATTCTGAAGAAACTACAAATGTTGGTGCCCCAAATTTGAATTCTGATTTATATTTTTGTTTTTATTTTGGCTGTGAGTTCTTTGTTTTCCCCAAATCACCCTGCCATTTGAAGTCGAGTAGTTTATATTTAATTTGGAGTAAATATGGTATTAGGTGTTGTATAATTAGACCTATGCAGTAATTTAAGATTCCTATAAAACAACCTAAATTTGTTCTTCAAATTTATGAACAGATTAATTAAATATGAAATGATAAATAAAAATAAAAAAATTCCCAGATTAGCTATAGGTAGATTACATTGGTGAATGCAACCTTTATAGGATGCAGAATCTCAGGTCTGTTGAATGTGAGGGATGAAAGAAAGAACATGTAAAATTATTTAAGTCTACATTTTGATATTATAAAAATATTTTTCATCAATCTGTTCATATTTGTATTCAGTGCTACCATGGTGGTAATATCACACTGGTAAGTAAAAGTAAAAAAGGGAAGCTTTACTTTTTCAGAAGTGAGTAGGAGAGCAGTTTGCATGCATCTGCAGAGATAGCAGTAAGACTTGCTGAAGTTTGTGCAGAAGAAATTTCTCAATTGCTTAGAAATGACTGTCAGATATAGGGCAGCATGCAAATCAAGTAGATCACAAATGCAACCCTATCATAGATCAATAACAGAATTCTTGAAACTTTTGCAGTACTAACATTATGAAATAAGAAAATACAATATGTGATGAAGATTTTGGAGAAAGTACGTTAGTTTACTACATATTATGCATAATCATTCATACATGTCACTTAACTATAGTGAAAAATTAGTATGACTGTTTGCCACACAGTAGGATTTCCTTCTTGTTTTCAACTCCAAAAGGTTCAGAACTGTTTATATTCAATGAAATTTCCTCAGATCTCTGACACTCTCTTAAACCTACAGTCAAAAGTGTATAAAAATATTTTCTAAGTGGTTTAAGTTGCTTTCTACTTTGTATGAAGACAGCAATTTTAAAATCCTTTTATGGAAGACAAAGATGAAGAAGTGTTGTCAATGACATAGTACTAATTTCTATTTCTGTCACAGTATATTTAAAGATTTTATGAAGGAATTTGAAAGCTATAAAAAATATTTTATATGTGACAAAATTTATTACATAATATAGGTGCCTGGAGGGTTAATTATAGTAAGTCATTCCTGAAAAAAAATCTGGTAAACAGTTATTTTTTCATTAGAAACATATCACGAAGCAGAAAGACACAGAAACTTTAATTCTTCAGTGTATCAGCAAGTAAATATCTGTCTTCAAACTGTAATTTCAACAATAAAATTTACCTTAACTTGATTTAGCCATTTGCTCTTGTCTCAATTTCTTAATCATTCTGAAATCATGATGTTCAGTCCTACCTCAAACACATCAGTGGAAAGACCATGTTGTCTAAAGAGATGTGGACAGATTGCAGAACCTTCTGCATATTGATTCTGTTAAGCCTGAGCTCCTAATTAAAGTTCAGTTATCCATATCCAGATTTCTGTGAATGAAGAAAGATGTATTAAAGTAAATTAAAACTGATAAGTGCTAGTTTAAATAATAAATTCATTTTTTTAATGATTGAACAATAAATTTTGAGGCTGTAGAACTTTACATCTCGAGGAAAATATGTATTATATGGTATTTTTAAGATCCTGTTTTATGTCATTGTCTTTTTTCCACCCAAGAAATATTTTGCCTCCAGTTTGACCTTATTATAAAAATAAGAAGTAGTGGTAAATTATTATACCGCGTAAAATCAATAGGTAAATCTTCCTCAGGCTTGAATAGCTGCAATAAACTTCTACTGGCAAAACCAGAAACTGATACTTAAAAGCAAAATACATCAAGTTGTTTGTTTTTTGTTTGTTTTTTTTTACTGCAGTACAAATAAAACTAGATCCTGAACTGAAGGAACCCATCAGATATACAGCATATGTAAATCGCAAAAGGAAATAAATAATCTCTTTTTAATGATAAATCCTAATTTGGTTCATAGCAATTTAAAACAGAGAATATAAATGTTGTTTGTACAAATAAAAGCCTTCTTTGAAAGGGTGTGTCTTTGGGATGACATCATGCTAAAATGCATAGGTTTTTTTTGTAAGCTGACTCATTTGACTTCTATGATTTTATTAACTGATTAATTATTTCTTTATGCAATTTTCTTCTAAAGAGATTTGGTGCTCATTTGTTTCTTGTAGCATTACTGTTTAATTAGGCAATCAACTTTGTGTCTACCTGCTGGTAGGAAAAAAAGAAGTGACAGCCTTTACTCAATGTGTTCACTTAAAACTGCAAAATATAAACTTGAACTGAAAAACCAAAGAGGGTTTAAAATACAGCTGAGACTTGTTAACAGTGAGATTCTTGATGTTAGTATAATCCCACTGTTAGGGTATAATCCATGTTTTTCAGTGTAGAATATAACAGAAATTTCTCAGATAAAGTATTATTTAAATTGGCAATCCTTCTAAGACTTGTAAACTCCTTGAAAGGTTAATATTTAAGTTTGACCAGATTTTTCTTCCTTTTCTCAAGTCAAGTAATGTCTCTTATCCTTTAAAATTTTTACTGTAATCCCTGAGATCACTTGCAAGATAAAGTAGTGCTTATTCTCTGAAGAATGTGAGATTTCTCCACACAATGTCATTTGGAAGGTGTAGCATATAAAATCAGCAAATTTCTTCAAAAGAGAAGAACTTTAAGCTTGTCTGCAGCATATGTCAACAATCTAGGGATTTCTAGGACAACATATGGACTCAATTCTAAAGTTATGGACCTCTCGTAAAAAAATAAGTCCTCGTAACAATTTTTCTGTGTTGAGAAATCTGCAGAAACATCAACGAGAGCAGAATATAGTCCAGAGTAAATCATTTTAGTTCCACAATGTGGAAGAAATCAAAGCTATCGAACATTTCCAAACCCTGGGTCTCGAATCATTTTATGCCTCTTTTTCTTCACTTGCAAAGTAAGGGGAATCATAACTGTGCAATGTTCAAAGGCTTGAAACTTTATAAGCAATGAAAAGACACCCAAACCCTCTTTAATATACTTCATTAAAAATATAAAATACATCTCAAACATAAGTAATATTTTTCAGTGAAAATAATATGATTTTTTCTTTTGGTAATTTCTTTCTACCCTTCTTTTTCATGTGACATTTTCAAGATTTTTATAATGAACATGAAGAATACACATTTTTTTATAATTTTATAAATAAAACTCCTAATTTTGATGAATTATCTTGATTTCAAAATTTAAAGGAAAAAAACCTCCAAATTACTGAAAAACTATTTATAAAGTAAGGAGTAATTGTGCTCATCATCATCATCATCATGGCTGGGCTTCGCAAACGAAGATTTGGGAAGTGCTCTACCCATATTTGTTACAAGCGCGCTGGTGGCTAAAAAGGCCAATACGAGGCAGGCATGTCCAGTTGCAAAAGGCCCAGCAGAAAGACTCCTTAGGTGGTAAATTCTGCAAGGCACGAATCTTTCTGTGTTGTCTTTTCTCCTTGAGAGTGATCCTGCGTGAGTTCTCAAAAGCATCAGCAGTGTTATAGATAGTGTGTCTCCAGACCTCCCGATTGGAGGCCAGAGTAGACCAGTTATGTTGATCAATATGGCCAAGGCTGAGATGTTGTTTCAGGGAGTCTTTGTATCTTCTCTTCGGGGCTCCTCTCATGCGGTAGCCGGTGGCAAGTTCACCATAAAGCAAGATCTTAGGGAGGCAGTGGTCCTTCATCCTTGAGACGTGCCCTGCCCAACGCAGCTGTGTTCTCAGCAACATGGCCTCAATACTTGTGACTGCTGCTTGTTCTAGAACAGACGTGTTAATCACATAATCGGACCAGTGGATGTTTAGGATTGTTCGGAGGCAGTGTTGATGGAAGCGTTCTAGGAGACGCAGGTGGTGGCGGTAGATGACCCATGATTCAGATCCATATAAGAGAGTAGACAGCACAATGGCTCTGTAAACACTGATCTTTGTACTTTTCTTCAAGTATTTATTTTGCCAAACTCTTTTATGAAGCTTTAATCATGAAGCCAACTCCTGAGAGATGCTCTTCGGTTCTGAGTTTACCTGACCAAAAGAGTGTGTAACCGGTACCACGTTCTCTAAGTCTGCCTTCCTTGTGGAGATGAACTTTACTGAGAGCAGCAATGTCAATGCGGAGACGTGACAGTTCATGGGCAATTAGGGCAGACCGACACTCAGGACATCCGCTATCTGCAGAATCGAGCATGGTTCTGGTGTTCCAGCATGCTAGAGTTAATTTGGGTACACCTTTGGAGGCAGGTGTATATGCCTTTGTCTTTTGATCTTTGTGTGACTGCATTTGTAGATGTCACTACAGGGCTTTGCAAATATGGGTAAGACCTTCGATACTTTATTACTAATTTGCTATGGTACTTCTGGCTTCAGGAGCTGTCACTGTTTGTAGCAGGAGAGGAGCAAGGAGCTTTCACTGTTCTTGCATTTAACTTATTTTTTCAATAAAGGATTAAAAAAAATTACAATAATTTAAAAAGAAGTTGTTCATATAATTAGTCATCCCACTGAAATGTGCTCTTCTCTTCTTATTTGTTTGATACTTCAGTAATCTTTGTCAGCTTTGCAAAGCTTAAATCTCCTCACAATATGTTTCAGTTATTGGCCTAATTAATGTACAGCTTTACATGACTGAGTGATCAGTGCAAATTAGATACCAACAGGGGCTATTGACCTAATGTGCAGACAATCCTCAAAACTAGATCTCCAAAGTTTTGTAATGAATTCAGAGTGTGGAGTTAGCACCACATAACACTGCGTGGATGAGCCCTGGGGTTAAAAATAATTCTCCTGCAGTTAAGAAACGACGACTTGAGTACTCTACTTAAGTAGAGATGACTTGAGTGTGCCCAGCACGCTTCATGGTGTCTCCCTCCCATCAATGAATGGATCAGCAGAAGGAAGATGAAAAGTGATGTCAGTCCGTGCTGTTATGTCATTACAAAAGTTAAAATGACACTTTGAGGTGAACCAACCCTTTCTTTGGGAAAGCTCAGTCTCTGTGTGATACTCATTTTACAGGAAAGGGGAAGTAACATTAAATTTGCATATTTGTAACAAATGAAAAATGAGTATATTTCTACAGAAAAAAAATATCTCTGAGTTTCTGTAATTATTTGGTGGAAAATTACCTTAAAAGCGCAAGTGTTGATGACTAGAACTCATCAGGGGGGAGAGCCAAGGGGATTTGCAAAGCCAAAACCAAAACCAAGTGTATCCCTTGGGTCTGCTTAATTTCTTTCTATGACTTATTTTCAGAAATACAAGGCCTGATACCATTGGATTAAGGTCAGCAGCATGTCTGTTACTAAAATTTAGGGATGAGGGATATGAAAACACTCTTTAAAATGCATGCAAGAATGCCAGTTTGGGTTTTCTCTGCGACATCTGCCTATGATGATCTATTTTAAGAATAGCTAGGCTGTGTGGCATATAACAGTGTGGTTTGCCTTGCTAAAAACTTCACAATTTAAGCACTTGTTTGAGTTGCTTACTTTATGAGCTTACAATAGTTCTGCAGAAACTTCTTCCCTGACTTCCTAGTTTATTCCATTGTAAGCCAGACCTGACACCCACAGATGAAACATGACACAGGTCACCAAGCCCACCCTTACCCAGGTAATACCTAGGCCACTAAGTTTTTGCTGGTGTCTGAAAGCATGAATGATACTAGTGTTTTTTTCTCTGATATTGGATGACAGGAATAATGAAGTCCCATTTGCTGGAAGATTTTCTTGTCATCTGAAGCCAAAATAATTCTTCGTACAAGTTCAGAGCGAGCAAGTGCACATTTCAAGCACAGACATAGTGTTGTTAGCTGTTGTCTTTCATTTTTGCCCCTCTGTACACCTTCACAAAGCGGAACAAAGGGGCATGTATTGGATGAAGCTTCTCACAATTTCCATTTATTTGTATATTCATTTTTCCTCCATTCATTCAGATATTTTTAGAAGACACTATTCATTTCATTTGTGCATAGCAGATAAAATTAATTAGTGCACTGCAGATAATAGCACTTAAAGGTCATCCTCTGAATTGTGTTTCACTTTGGTATCTTTTTCATGCTTTGAAGATAATGGTTTGATGTTGTTTATACACTGTGAAGTGCATTTCTATCCCTTGGGAACATACTGAGAAAAAAAATAATAGTAGCAGAATGGTACAACATAGCTGTTCTGCAGTGTTTGTCACTGCTTTAAACGTCTCAGCTGCTTAAAGCAGCGCCTCATGACAGTGCAGAGGTTCCTCAGACCATAACATGAAGGCATCGATCTGAAGACACTGAAATGGATGTATCCATGTGTGAGAAAAGGCATGTGTTGGACTGGAGGTTATTAAATTATTCCAAGTGGTTTGTTGCTGTGGTACATTTCTGCAACATCCTTCCTGCTTATCCCCCTCACACCAGTGCTGGGTTAGGCAAGTCAGTTTAAAATGGGTCTGGCATCATAAAAAGGCATTTTGTTTATCAAATATTTCCCCCTATAAATAGTGCGGGAGTATAAATGAGGTTGCTTGGGAAAAATGTGTTAGATTTCACCAGCACTCACGTAGAATTTTTTTTCTGTGGACAAGTGCCACAAGTTTACTAATGGTCACAGAGCATATTATTCAGCTTCTCCACCTTGAACGGGGTGACAAACGTCTCTTATCATCAGTGAAGATGCAGGCAGCAAGCAGCAAGTGTTCAGGACCTGCTTTGGAAGAGATATGTGCAGGGTCAGGTTTAATTGTCACGTCATGGAGTTAGTTGGACCACATTGTCATGTTTAGTCACACCATGGGCCCATATGGGTCATGTGCTGGAGGCAGTCTGATATGACAAAGCTTTGGGGCCAGGGCAGGTGTGTACATGTGCCCGTGCACACACCTGGCTTTGGTGTGTCTCTGCTGCTTTTCCCTTTGCCTGCAAAGCAACTGGGAAGTAATGAGTTGCCAGGACTGTAGAAATGAAGGGAGGAGAAGATGACGAGTGAAGAGTGATATGAAGAAGTCAGGGGTTGGAGCTTGATAAGGGCTTACACTTCCTGAAAACAAGCCCCTGAAGTCTGTTAAAGGAGAGAGATGATGCTGTTAAGAGATAATCGTACAGCCTTAGCCAAGTATTAGTTGGGTGGATGCAAAGAAGATGAGAGGAAGGTGGTCCCATTACAGCTTATCTTCTCATGGTAAGCAGTCTGTAGAGTTAAAGTAATTTCTGATCTGTGAAATGGCAAAAAAAAATCTTAATTTTAAGGATACCGTTTTTCAAATAAAATCAAGAGTATACATTTTAAGTCACCTGGGAGATGTGGTAGCTTAGTATGGTAATGGTGTTTGAAAATTTCTCCTTGTAGATAATGCTTAATTCAGTATGTTCAATGCTGTCCAAAAATGTAAGTAATTTATGCAATATCTTATTGGAACTGCATGGATTCCCATGCAGTTTTCACTAGAAAGATACCTACTTAATTTTTCATTAATTAGCAATTATATGGCCAGTCTTCACAAGCGAAGATTTGGGAAAGGTCATTAACCCTTCGAGCCTGCGCAGTGGATTT
>NW_016690237.1:1318664-1360939 GCF_001604755.1 Lepidothrix coronata | reverse complement strand
CCACTAGACCACCAGGGGCCCCTAATTAGCAATTAATGTTCTAAGTATAGGGCAGAGAAAGAACCAGAGTCCTAACAGTAGTTATGGCTACAACATAGTGGTGGATTACTGTGAAAGGTATCTGTTTATTGCCATGCAGCTATGGAGAATATGGCAATCTTTTTCTCAAGTGCACAGTCATCCTTCACAGAAACTCCTGGTATACCAACCCAGCTTTCAAATGAGGTGGCTTGCAAACAAGGTCCCTGTATAGAAACTTAAAGAGAAGAAAACAGTATTTACTGCTCTAACTTCAGCTGTTGTTTGTGTTGGGATAGGTTCTTTCTAGGAATATATAACCTATTGTCGTGGTTTAAGCTCAGCTGGCAACTAAGCATCACAGAGCCACTCACTCACTCACTCAAGCCCCCCCCTCCACTCCCTACCCCAGTGGAATGGACATGAGAATCAAAAGTAAAACTTGCAGGTTGAGATAAGAAGAGTTTAATAATTGAAAATATCGTAAAATACAATAATAATAGTAAATAATAATAATAATGGTAATAAAAAGGGAAAAGAAATAAACCTAAACAATTGTTCACCGACAGCTGACCGTTGCCAGACCCTGTGCCTGAACCCAGATTGGCCCCCCTTCCAGGTAACTCCCCCAGTTTATATAGTGGGATCGATGTTCTGCGGTGTGGAGTATCCCTCTGGTCAGTTCAGGTCATCTTTCCTGACTATGGTCCCTCCTAGTTGGCAGAGCAGAAGGCAAACACAGAAAAAAAGTCCTCGACTTAGGATAAACACGACCTAGCAGAAGCCAAAACATCAGTCTGTTATCAATGTTATTCTCATTCTGAATCCAAAACACAGCACTGTACCAGCTACTGAGAAGAAATTAACTCTATCTCAGCTGAAACAAGGACAGCTATAAAAAAGATATATCCTACTTTGCATTATGAACAAGTCTTGTGTAGGTCAGAGGTGCTAAATTTTAAGCTGTTCAAAGCACATGTGGGTCATCTGCAACCAGGAAAGGACGCAGTATATCAAAACTGCTTATAATAAGCTATAAAATAGTTTGAATTACCTCTGATGCCTTTGATAATTACAATGTGATCTTTGGCTACTGATGGAAGTGCTTCAAAGGAGACACAGCGCTGAGTCTCGAGGACGTTGTTAGTGCTGATGAGATCACTCATAATCAGTAAGTGGTTGATCATGCTCTTAAAAGCCAGTTGGGAAAGTCAGTAATAGAGAAGAATGGTGCCACTGTGTCCCACTCATATTGTTAGATGGATTCTCATAGTAGCTTTTTGTCTGGAAATAATTCTTCATGACAAATAATATTTGTGTATTTAAATGTTTGTGCCATGTAATAGGACCCGGATCTGAAGAGTGTATTTGAAAAAATTGGTGAGATATTTTGAAGCTCAGACTCATGATCCTACCTTTTTCAGTAACAGGACAATAAGATAAACATGGAATTAGAAAAAATGAGAAAAAAATTCCAAAAGTAAACTACTTTGTTTTTTATCCTTAACTTGCTACAGTTATTTAAAATAGAGTCAGCATGTTTTGACAGCAGTTGCCCTGTCAATAGATTATGGCTGTCCAAAAGGGAAAAGCGTGTGTGCTCTAAGTGCTTCTTCAATTTTGGGAAGTAGCTCTTTTTACACTGGTTACTAAACCTAAAGGTAATAAAAGCCACTCTATTATTTTGACATTCTGTCAAAGATTTTTAAGGGATCCAATAAACTATCTGGGTTTATCTGAGGCAACTGTTCTGAAGCAATGAATATAACTTAGCTGTTCAATTTTATTCAGATTGTTAGGTTTTTTCCCTGTAAACAGTTATACAGCATCGTTCTTTTTAGGGCATATTTACACTTGGTAGCTGCTTGGTGACTGGAGGAGCAGTAGGGTGCTTTCTTCTTCATTAACTGAGCCCATCCATTTCTTAAAAGGAAATTGTCTAATCAAAGGCTGTTAAAAAGATAGTCTTTGTGAATTCAGAATAACTTAAAAATAATCATTTATCAGCTGATTGTTCTGTTTGTTGCCCAGTCACAGGCTGCACCACAAAAATGCTGTTTGTGAGTGGAGGGGGAGAAAAAGATAAAACCCTTAAAAGTAGTGGCTTTCAGAGACCCTGTGCGTATCTTGAAGGTGTGCCAGAGTCTGTTAGACTAATTTAGCTAGATTATTTTATCAGATTTTTTTTCTTGTGACAATGGACAAAGGGCACTTCCTCCTGCTAATCTGTGCAGCAGAACTCATTTGGGCAAAATTTCATTCTTTCATACCCAAAAATTCTTGAGTCTAAGGAGAGACAGTAGGAACACAGCAGGTTCAGACCTATTCAACAATACAGGAAGCTGAACTGCTTCCAGAGAGCTTGCTTTGTCTGCTGGTAGACTCTCTGAGACAGGATATTATGGGAAGATACCTCTCTCCCTCCTCCACCACTCATCTTCAGCTCTTTATATAAAAGATTCTGCACTCTTTTGTTTCTGCAGCAGAGAGGTGGCTCTGCAGAGTTGCTGGGTGGTGGGCTGGCAGGCCCACATTCATGGCTTTGTTCCCCAGAAGAGTGTGCAGGAGGTGCGAGTATTAAACACAAGATGACTCATATGATTGCCCCAGAGCAGGGGCTTGTGGGACTCTGTAGCTCTTTATCTGGAAGAGCAAAGCTCCCCTGCTGAATAACACCACAGGGCTCAGTTAGCCCCACAGGCATGGTTCCCCAAGGGGCAACGTGCAGCAGCACTCCCATCCCTCCAGCCTTTGTGACTGGAATTAGGTCTCCTTGTGACAAACCATAGAATGAAATAGTGGGCTGCTTTCTCTGGGTCAAGCACAGGAAACGTAAGCTTTTTATGTGCTTCCTACTGAACCAGGTGGCAGGGCCTACTCATCACCTTACTTGATCCACTCATTGCAAAAGACCAAGAGAAATCATCTGGATCAAGGCTATGAGTATTTTCGTTGCATCAGCACAGGATGGGCAGCTGTGGTAGTAGGGGGGAAATTATATGAAGCATACCTTATCTATCCTAGTCACACATATCTGCTGACACCTTAGAAAGGCATCTGGCTTTTAGATACCAAATCACTTTATCCAGCATCCTGGGCAATATATCTCTTACTGCTCTGAGCTCTGCTCTGCCACCCGAGCGCAAGAAGTGCTGAAGTCCAGGTTCTGAAGCAGTCAGCCTGTTTCTGAGGTGACCATGGATAGAACTGAGCCTCTTCATGTTGTTTCCATCTACCCCTAATTCGAGTCAGAACTCTTCTCAGACTGACCTGGAATAACAGTATCGCTTTGTGTCCTCAATACTGTCTTTCCTTGTTCCTGAAAGTGGTAGTCATTCCCACTTCTTATGTGGAACAAGGGAGCACATCGACACCCCAATGTACTATGGTAAGAGCAGAGGACTCACAAATTCCTAATTTCCTATAGGGCTCATAAGCCTTTCTCCAAACCCATGAGACAATATCACCTAACCTAGCACAACAGCTTTTGTCACTGCTATAGCATCAACTAACTCCAGGCTTCATCTTCAGTTTTAACCTTGGAAGATTTACATCTCAGTGAAGCCTTGGATGTGTCAGTTTTCTTCCTAAAAGCTTCTGTCTCTGCAAGATGAGGCAATGCTGAATATTTTAGACCCTGGGAGGCTTTTGTGGCTGCATAGCTAGATAGGTCCAAAAAGCTGATGAATTTGTGCTGATAGTTGGGTTTAAGAATTTATTCTGCTTACTCCGGTGAAATCATTACAGCTGTGTTACCACAGATCAGTTGTTACAAGTGTATGAGGCCTTGCTTAGAAGAATGCTCTAAAATGGCTACTATTTCTGTACCAGAAAAATTTTTGTACTTAGATTCAGATGGCTTCTGATAGTTGAGATCCTCGGACTTAGTATTTGGAATAGAGCTCAGTGCTCTCCCTTATGAGGCAAATTCGGATCCATTGCCCACATCTGTTCAGTTAGGAGGTCAGTTAGGAATCTTTTTAAGTACCCCTCTTTTTCTCAAAACCTTGGGAGGTATGGGAAGTTCTTTGGTAAGCAACCCGGAATAGGAACAGAAAATCTTTGAAGAAAAAATGAGTTACTCAACAGTACCTGGAATTTGATGGAAACACCTGCACTTCAACCATACATGTATTCCTATTTTCATGCTAAAGTCTCCTGACTTTAAAAATAGCAAGATTATAGAAAACTGAAATAACTTTCTGGCTATTATGGACTTTTAGACTTATGACGGGATATGTTACAGTGAGTTTTTAGAGGTTTCCATAGCACAACTCTTCTGTTATACTGCAGGTGGTCACTAGAAGGGGTGCCAGTTGTCCTCCTGTTTGATACTGCAATCTGCAATTGCAGTGAATTGCTGGATGCCTGGTAATGCCACACAGCTGTTTCTGCCTGTTTACACTGTGGAACAGATACTCATTGCCACATTTCCTTCCAAATACTGTCATGCTCAATCCTTCTCTCTTTAACCTTGAAAAATCAGGATCACACAGAGCAGTACATTCTACTGCATAGCCCACAGAGAAATCTAAGAAACGCATATTCTTCACTTTCTTTCACTAGAGTACTTCACAAGTAGACTTGATACCTCATAAAATTTCCTGTGAGCTTAACGGCAAAGACATATCAAACTGGACACATACTTTGGACAAGTTTGAAGGTAACTATTTAAATTTAGTGATGGAAGAGATCTCAACAAATATCTGTAATGGACTTTAAATTTTGTGCTATTGGAGTGTTTAGTGATTATTGGATAGCTGTTAGGGAGAGAATTAAGGCTTAATGTAGATTTCAATGTGTTTAACTTGACAGAGGCCATGCAATTTTTGTGTAACACGGTAACATTTATAAGCTGATTTAAGTGCTTCATGCAGGTGTACTGTCTTGAGTTTTCTTATTACATTTATGCATAATAACAATACAGTTATATGAAAATGATAATGCTTAGGTAACCACAGTACTAGGAGCATTTGCCCGTAATTCTGAAGAGAAGTGGAAGAGTGCTGGATATGGGGAAAGGAAGTTTATATATGCTCTTGAAGAACACTCTTTTCCCACTGGATTTCCATACTGCTCATCATACCTCTTCTGCATCTCAGTTATGCTTCTGTCCAATTCAGCAGAACTATCTTTGTTTGACACTGGGGAACAGATCTGAACTTTGATTAGTTAGTTTTGGTTGTTCTTGTGGGAAAATGTGCATAAGCATGCAATGGTTTTCTTTGGTTGCCTCACTCTCTTCAAATTCAAGTAGTACTTAGCATCGGCCTGATAGGTAGGAAGTTCTACAGGGTACAGGGTGACAGACATGCTGGCTGTAAACATGCTAGTGTCCAGATAACTAGTATTTTCTCTAATGGCTTTATTCTCATGCTGAAGGTTTCTTCTGTGGCCTTGACTATTAGGAAGTTTGACCTTGACACAGCTCCTTTTATCTCTTCTCTGCAAAAGACACAACTAAATGTTTCCCACGGAGTACCTGGTTGCTCAGCGCCATAAAGCCCACACAGTAGTAAGCATGCTCACTTAAGTTTCAAAACTGCCTTTTAATCTGTGTGACTTGTACAGGCTTCTCTTCTAACCTTTTACACTGCCTAAGTATGCTCTAGATGCTGTGTAAGGCAACCTTACTTAGTGATCAAAAATTTTGTCTAACCATTCAAAATCTTCCTGCAAAGACTGTGAAAACCAAAATACAGCTTGTTGACTCCTCATAGGCTGCATCCTATCTGGACTTCCTTTTTTTCTTTCTAGTGAAGTCCTCCTTCAGTGAAATCAAACTAGAAATACATGTTCATTTATGCACTAGCACCTCTTCTTTGAGTAACTGCTGAGTGGTGGATGCAGAGGTGATCTTCTCCTTCCAAAGAAGCTGCTTAGACTTTCAAAAATATTTGAAAAATGTTGCCCCCATAGTATTTAACATGTCAAAACACGTAATTTTTCACCTGGTTTATACTGAGCTCCTATGCTTGCCTGCTGCTGCATTTAGCATAACATACAGTTCTGAACTGTATGTTTCATGATTAACTTTTGGCTAGTTTATACTGTTTTTTGAGACTTTATGTACCTTAGCAGATGGTGCTAAAATTTCTGTGAATAGTTTAATTTAACTTCTTCCCACTTTCTTAGCATTACCCTTTGCTTTAATTATTTGTTTATAAACTAGCTTATTCAAAGTAATTGAACTCACTGACAACAACGGATTGTAGTTGCAATATAAGCTTTAAGATGTCAAAATTTAAGTAATTAACTCTTTTTAAAGGAAAACTTTTCAAGAAAGTGAAACCTCTTTATTGCAAGTTATTATATAAAACAATAAAAAAAATCCATTCTAGTGTTTTGTGATA
Source organism: Lepidothrix coronata (assembly GCF_001604755.1). Taxonomy (NCBI): domain Eukaryota; kingdom Metazoa; phylum Chordata; class Aves; order Passeriformes; family Pipridae; genus Lepidothrix; species Lepidothrix coronata. The sequence continues at coordinate 1,354,568 of NW_016690237.1, read as the reverse complement.
GATATTCCTAAAATTTGGCTATATATTATCTTGGACAAATTTGGGTTCTAGTCAAGTCACACTGAAAAGGAAAAAACATGAGGATAAATTTTATCATGCTCCAGATCTGGAACAACTGTCTTCTTGTGTGGGATTCACAGAGAGTTGCGGCCTTTGTCAACAAAAACACTGGGAACAGTTTTTTACTCAGAGTTATGTCATAACCTCATTTTAAAACATCAAAATATATAGTATTTTCTCAGGTGTACAGTATGTGCTATTAATATGATTCAGAAATATCTGTAGGCATTTCGTTCTGAAAGTTAAATATTTCAGGCAGGAAAAATATAAATGTGAAATGCCATTTAAGATACTGCTGGTTAATATAACAGAAGGCTTTTAGGAGAGTCTCTGGAGTGGTAGCTAATGTTAGACAAGACACCTCGTGGTGTTCAAAGTTATGCTGTGTGTCTCAATGAATTCAGAATATAGCACTAACATAGTGGGAACTTCTAAAGATCCACCACCTTTGAAGTCATGTACATATCAAAGCATATACATTGCATCCAATCATATTCAGGATTTAATTTTAGGAAGTCAAAAAATAATAATCATTTTTCTGCATACTAAAGTACTGGCAAAAACAAATGTCCAAAATAGCGAAAATTTTCATAGTTATGCATTCCAAAAATAGTATTGTTGCTGTCCTATCTGTTATTAATGGCAATCTCCACACCTTACAGTCTTGTATTTTCTGCATCATTTGCTGCAGTGTTTTGAATGTCATGCATCAAACTGCATCTGTCAATGTATGGAATAGTTTTACAAGATCTAGTTACTGACAGTGGAATGTGAGTTTAAAAAAAAATAGAAGCTTAAGAACATTAAGATTCAGGTGATTTTTTTGGCTAATTTATCTGGAATTCAAACCTAAATCCAATTGAATTTTAGTAAATTAAATAAATAAAAAGAAATACATGCATTCCAACTGACAACAAAAATTATTACTTCTCTCATGATTGTAAAATACCCTCATTTTTCTCATCTTTTAGAACTTTCTGTGCCTTTGAGAAGCTACCTTTTACACTTGCAACCCACAACTTTTCAATGTCCTTTTCCACAATAATTACACTGTCCCACTCCTTCTCAGCTCTGTTAAAGAAACACAACTTTAGCTCAAAAGTGAAGTGTTAATTTCACGTGAGCACCAGCATCATTTGTCATCAAATAATACAAAATGGCCCAACTACTTTGATAGAGTTGCATGGTTTTCTGGTTTGGTTTTCTTAAAAATAAGGAAATGCTATATTTAGCTAGAGTTACATTTTCTGAACTGCAGCCTGAAGCTTAAACTAGTTTTCATTTTGAAGTTCTGTTTTTCCCCAGCTATAGCACTGGCTTGCAATACTGGCTCTACATTAAAAAAAAAAAAAAGACCAAATTTGTGCTGGAAGCAGAAATGAGTGTCTTCTGAAAATTTCAAAATTAAAAGAAACTCATCTTTGTGTTATGCTTCTCTAAAGTTCTGACTTTAACTTGTCCATCTTCACTGCTCAAAATAACCACTTACTGACATGCCAAAATTAATCTCCAAGCACACATGCATGGTGACTATACAATAGGAACACAGGTTGTATTAGAGCAAAGCTGTAAGTGGTTCTGCAGTTTACAGTGTGTGGTTCAGTTCTAACCTCACTAGTGGGAGTTTTTTCCGTGCTTCAGAAGCATGAGAACATTATTCCAAGTGTGTCCACAGAAATATGCAAGGAAAGATAAAAATATGGACATATTAATTGAATCCTTATTTGCTGCTCCAGTTGGACCCCTAAAAATCTGTGGGACCTGCTAAGTTTTATCCAAGAATCCTAAAAGGGCATCCGGCAAAGCATTGCCAGCTGGTCCAGGGGGGGGTTTATCCCTCTCTGCTCCGCACTCACCTTGAATATTGTGTGCAGTTTTGGGTGCCACAATATAAAAAAGTTATTAAGCATCCAAAGGAGGGCAGGGAAGATGGTGAAGGGCCTTGAGGGGAAGCCATATGAGGAGTGGCTGAGGGCACTTGGTCTATTGAGCCTGGAGAAGAGGAGACAGAGGGAAGACCTCATCACAGTCTACAACTTTCTTGTGAGGGGAAGAAAATCGGCAGGCGCTGATCTCTTCTCTGTGATGACCAGCGACAGGACCTGAGGGAATGGTCTGAAGTTGTGTCAGAGGAGGTTTAGGTTGGATATTAGAAAGAGGTTCTTCACTCAGAGGGTGGTTGGCCACTGGAACAGGCTCCCCAGAGAAGTGGTCACAGCACCAAGTCTGCCAGAGTTCAAGAAGCATTTGGATGATCCTCTCAGGCAGATGGTGTGACTCTTGCGTATGGTCCTGAGCAGGGCTAAAGGTTGGACTTGATGATCCTTGTGGGTCCCTTCCAACTCACTATATTCTGTAGTTCTGTGAATCTGTGACTTAAAGACATTCAGTAATATTCAAAGCTTATATAGCTGTGAACAAGTCTAATCTTAATTCTTCCCTTTATTTTACAAAGAATGTTGCCCATCTCTTTTGAGCATTGATTTTTTTCCTTATAGATGCTATCACAGGTAAATTAAAACAGTTTTTGGCTTCTTTCTGTATAATTTTATAAGGATAAGATGGTTTTTGTGTTGATATTTTGACTTGCCTCAGTATGATTTTTCTGCTGAATTTTGCCTGGAGAAGAAATAGGGTTTTTCTTAAGTCATCAGGAATATAAAATTTTAGTAGAGTCTTCTCATTTAAAGAGCTTCTGATGTCTTTTCCGTGAACAGGGTGTAGATAAAAATCAAAATATTTCTAAATAGAAAAAGAACAAATGACAAAGCTTAGAAACGTAATAACGTCCTTTATATTACCTAGGAAATACATGCAATGGAAGCATTCAGTTGCAGAATCTTGTGTGCTTTGGCATTTTTAAATTTTTAATAAAATATTTGTGGGATATTACCTGCATCTTTATACACACACGTATGTTTTACTGGTACTGCTGTACCTGTTTTGCCCTTTTTACTTGGTCTAATAAAAGACCATGAGTAGTTACAATGATTCCTTTTCTGAGCCAGTAACATTTTCTTCCAGTCTTCCAGCACTTACTTGCCTGTGTCTTTTCGAATACAGCAACTCAGTGTGATAGGCTTCATCCAAGGTAGCATGCATTCGTTCATCTCTGTTTTCTCAATTTATATTTTCGAGTCTTCATTGCTTTCTATTTATTCAGACTTCTTTTGTTTGTCTTCCTAAAGGCGCATTTGAAAAGAGATTTCAGTATCACAATCATTACTGAAATCACTAATTTAATCTCACTTTTCCTTTATTAATATGCTTTCTTTTTCTTGTAGTTCTTGAGTCTGATGCTTATAAAAGCTCTTATTCCTCTTAACCTCTGTGGAATAAGAAAAAACCCTAAAAACATACACTATCAATCGTGATTTTTCTTGTCTTTCTCTTTTCATCTGCTGGCTTTCATTCAGATTTACTAATCTGTTCCCATAAGACTCCTGTCACCAGGTTTCTCATGAATAGCAGAATACCTCTGTCTAAATTTTCTGCTCAACTGTGCATCCATAACTGAATGCATTAACATCACAGAAGGGAATATATATTTAATTAATAGCAATACATGAGATTGAGGAGTCAGAATCTGTTGCAAGTAAATGTTTTTGCCAAATAGAGCTTAATAGTGAGGATCTTTATCCAATATAAGCTTCAATTTTAGTCTACTGAGTCACTTAAATTAATTTTTTCTCCTAAACTATTTTCCTAGGAGTACAAGTGGAAAAAGTTAGATACCTCAGAGGTGTCCAAAGATGGATCCATTCTGACTGAATATGTGTATTTATGTTAGACAGACGTGTTATTCCTCTGCAGGAATTTCCTCTTCTCCATTTGCAATATGAGGAACTTAATTATTTCCTTAGATAACCACTTCGCTGCCTAAAATTTGAGTGCAAATTAGCTGCCAGTGTGTCAGACTGCACTGACAGGTCTCACCACAGGCCTAAAATCTTTCTTAAGAGAAGCATAATTTGCATCACAAAATGAACACATAGTTCTTCTGTAGATTGTCCGAGATTTCTGCTCAGTTCCAGGTCAACCTTCCGTGTACCAGCTCCTCCATGTTTTAGAGATTGTAAATGTCTCAAGCACCTGTGTTTCAACAGCTAAGCAGACTGGCCTATCTATGAAGTCAGTGGGGAAGGAATTAAATTTCCTTGTCAGAGAGCAATTGGGATTTTCTATGTTTTTGTTTGAATGTCAGAGCCCTTTCTTTATAGCTTGGCTAAGCCCAACATGTATTTAAAGAATAGTACAAGGGATAATATCTAAGTGCAGAAAACTGTAAAAACAATTTAAACAAGTCTTTCAGTTAAGCTTGAAATTTAATTGCTGGCATGTATCTGAACAAGAAAGGCACACAGAAATGCCTACCATTTTATAACCATGTTATTTGTGGAATAACAAGCTGAAAGAACACAACTCTAACTGAAGATGCACATACATGTGCCTTCACATATGCTCACAGTAGCAAGCACAATCTTTTAATTCTTTGCAATAGCCTATCTCCAATGTTTATCAACTGTATACCAACATGCTTAAATGAGAAATGTGAATTATTGTTGCAAATAGTTACCATCAGAAAATAACACTTCTGATTCCGAGCTGCTGTTTCATGATCAACAAAGATTTGCTCTGCAGAGATTAATTTCAATGTAGACTAAGCTTAACGAAATTTTTGTTTAATTATCTGTTAGAGTAAATGGCAGGTACAAAGACTGTAGATTTAGGATACAATGGAAAAGAGTTTCTCTAGATAGCCTGGAAAGGATTACACTCCTCATAGACGCTGAATGTAGCATTAATTAGGAAATTTTCTTAAGGTTCTAGTTCTTGAAGCAACATAAGTATCAGAAATCCACTTACAGTTTTTAATGTGTTCTTATCTCTAGGGCCTGCAAGAGAAAAGTCAGGAAATTATTCAAAAGCTCTGTTTAAATGTTCAAAACCAGAAAGCACTCAAATAGTGTTCTTCTCTCATCTAAATTCTGCCTAAATATTTGTGGGGACCTAGTTAAAGAATTGTAAAACCAGCATGTGAAGGCTGTGGCAAATGCTTGGGCTTTCACACACACGCGCCCGCACACACACACACACACACACACACACTTCCCAATGTATTGATAAATTTCCTGTTCAAATTAAAGAAAAGTATACCAAAAGAGTGGAGGAGCTGCTGATAATGAGTAGGCAATTGATACTATAATACTATAGAAAGAATGAGAACACTGTACTGCTTGCTCAATAAACTGAAAGAAGATGAAAAGGAATTACTTATTTCTGAAGGAAATATCACTGCTTCCCATGGACAGGCAGGTGTTCAGCCATCTCCAGGAAAGCTGGGCTCCATCACACATGATGATGATTTGGGAAGAAAAACACTATAATTCCAAATGTCCACCCCTTTCTCCTTCTTCCCCCAGCTTTACATGCTGAACATGACACCATACAGTGTGGAACATTCCTTTGGTCATTTGGGGTCATCTGTCCTGGCTATGTTCCCTCACAAATCCTTGTGCACCCCCATCCTGCTCTCTGGTGGGGTAACAGGCAGAAAAGGCCTTGACTCTGATCAGCAATATGGAAAACATTCTTGTGTTATCTACACTATTTGCAGCACAAATCCAAAACACTGTCCCATGCCAGATACTGTGGAGAAAATTACCTATCCCACAGTCAAAACCAGCACAGCAGATAACTTTAACAGGTAGCTGGCTACTTAGAGACAGGATAACTGTATTGGCACATGGCCATTGGAGGGCACTTAACAGTATCAGTTTGCTTCAAGTCCTGCCAGCTGTATGCCGATACACAGACGCTGTTTGTTTCATTTCCCAAGAATGCATTTGACCAACCTAAATCAATTGCAATCTGATCTGCTTTTTCTGGTGGCTGCACAAACCATAAATAAATTTTATTGTTGTAAATGTCAATCTCCTTAACAAATCTTATCTAAGCAATCTCTTGCAAAGTAATATCCTTCCAGTTCATTCTTTTTTCAATTTCCCACTTAATAAAACATGAAGTTGTCCTGGAAACTCAGAAATCTGGCAGAAATGAATTATCCCTGCAGAACTTTTCGACAAATAGAACTTTTTCTTTCCTCATGGCTTGTTGAACTGATCTACAGACCAGTTCTATTCCACCACGTTGCAAAAGATGATCCTGACTGTGACACAGATTTGTGGTATTTTGACATGACCGATACTTGGTACTTGTCCTGATGGATAAACTAAACTTGATTTATATAAGATGCCTGTTGGAAGTAATTTTTTTCCCCCAATATTAATTGAGAGACCCTAAGTTACACTGGCTTAAAAATGTCTTAACAGTCAGGCTTTGAGGAACGGTATGAAGTTATGTTTCACTTTTTTTGTTCTAGAGGCAGTTGCTGTATGAAAGGCAAAACCCAATATCTAGTACCTATCCATTAAGTGCAGGAAGTTAGATGCCTTTCTCTCTGTTTTGCTTACACAAACAAGGGACAGAGATTTGAAGAAGAGATGGTGCATGTGCTGTGTCCAAAGTAAGGATACAATGCCTAATGCACATGAATAAGGCAGAAATTCAGTAACTGTTTCAACTGAACAAACTGCATGCAGATGTGAGCATTTGGAAAAGAAATATGGAAGAAATAGCATATTAGAACTGTACACTCCCAGTCTGCAACAATTAGCTTGTATGGAATCCATACGGTAAATTTAATTCTCATTTTTTGAAATGTTTCTCTTTTCTGAAATGATGAAGCATCATGTAATAGCTCTACTTCAAATCTGCAGAAAAGTACCAGGCACATTGTACCAGCCTGACATGGTACTCGCATCCCTCCCTATGGCCCTGGAGACACCTGTGCCATCAAATCTGCGTGTGGGGTGGCTTGTGCAATACAAAAGCAGTTGCAATTAACTGTTGCTCTAAAATAATAGCCTGATACAAAGGAGATTAGGCTGAAAAACAGCACCTTAGAAAGTGGTGTAAAAATGCATAAGGACATAGGAACATAAAGGGTTGCCTCCACAGATATCATGGAAGGATCTAGACAGATATGGAGGATATATATCTGTGAACTTCTTCCAGTAGTTTGCTAACTTTCAGGATGATTAGTTTTCAACCATGCGTAACTGAGCAACTTACAGAATAAAGTGTCATCTTGCACCTTCCTCCATGTTAGTATGAATCTTTAGCAAATGCTAGTAATGTTAGAAGTATAAATATGCTGTCATTGAAAATACAGGCAAACAGCATGAATTAATTCAATAAAATTGATGTATTTAATGTATATGTCTCATTTTCAAGGCTGGTTCAGAAAAGCTCCCCCTGCCTGCCCCTACCAAGCCCCCCATCTAATAGTAGGCTTTCTATCTTAAAACTTAGAATAATAGAAAACTTTCTGTTGTAAAAGTTAGAATGATGATTTCCTCTTTTTTTTTTTTTCTTAAAGACAAAGACTAAATGCACTGTGGTAAAGTGGAGCTTTGATTTCTGCAGCTGATTTGTAGGGAGTAGGCTGCTTCTTCTAAAGTCACTACCATTTCCCATACCACATCTTGAGGGTGTATGGGCATGACAGTTTACCCATACTCACTGGAGTGCACCTTGCCAGGTCACAGCCCCAGTATGCCAATTACAGGCTTTTAACAAAGTCATATGTTTGTTTCGGGCACTTTTCTTTTAATTGATTGTTCAAATGACTGACAGCACTCATGCTCCTTGGGGATGAATACTAAAACTGTGTACAGACAGTTAAGTTAAAAAAGTAGTTTCACCACAGAGCCATGCTCAAGCATTCTTACTCTATTGAAATTATTGTTCCACTCATGCATCTGACACTCTCTTGTCTCTCTTCAAGAGGAGAAAAGAATGTTGACTCCCAGTGATATTTTTTCTACCTTATACTCATACTTGCATGTCTTCTCTGAATCGCACAGAAAAGAGAAAATGATAGATGGGAAAAATTCAGTGGAGTTGCATGTTTTGAAGTATACTTAGTCATGAAATAGGTTGTAATCCTACAAGCATGCACCTAACTGAATGTAAATGAATAGTTCCATTTCATTCAGTAATACTTTTCATACACATAAAATTAAAATAACATCTTTATTTTCATAGAATTGTACAATCACAGAACAGCTGGGGTTGGAAGAGTCCTTAAAGATCAACCCTGCCTGACATGGGCAGGGACACCTTCCACTAGACCGGGTTGTTCACAGCCCCATCCAATCTGGCCTTCAGCACTTCCAGAGTGCTTCCATTTTGTACTGTTTAAGACTACACTACGCTTTTGTTTTCTTCACACCTGGATGAGCTGCTAACTTGGGACTGGAAAATTAAGGCTTAGAAACAGAAAAAAAAATAATGTAGTATAGAGACAAAAGTTATTCTGTTTATTATATGCTTTTTACTCTTTTATATGATAGTTACCATTTAGGAACTAGGAAAACTTCATAGAGATTGGGATTTCTTACAGTATTTTTAATATTTATAGTTTTACTTTTACCTTCACTTCTTGTTTTTTCAGCTACATATAGTGATGTTTAGGTGTATTTTCAGATCAAAAGGAAAAAGATAGCTACTCTTCCTTTCCCCAAATTGCCTTGTTCTTCAGAACAGAGTTATTTCTTTACAAATTGTAGGATATATTCATTCTTTAATGAATTAAGATTTCATGAGACACTGTCTTTTTCTCCCTTTTTTTGTGGAGTTGTCTGTGCTGCTGCTGCTCTTTTGTATTGGTGGAAGCTACCGTAACTTCTAAATTCTCTGAAACACAGTTGACTTTTTTTTTCCTGTAGTGTATAGACTGTAGTTTCCCTTGAAAAGGAAAAAAGGTATAGTTTCTTCATTCATACGTCTTGCTTCCATATACTTGCGTGCTTCATTTTAATTGTGGTTGAACTACAGAATTACCAGTACTATGCTGCTGCAATATTTTAGTATTACAGCAGGGTTTTTGAATACTGTAGAATACTTTTTGAGGGGAGAAAACACAAATTTATTCTTATTTCAAAAGGTCCAGAAGATTTAGATTTTTTTACATTATTTTATCACTTTCCTAGACTGTTTCCTTCAAGTGCAACAACCTAACATGCATACATGCTTTCCAGTATGCTAATAAACTGCTAATAAAAGTATCTGAAGATGTGGTGTGGGGTAGGACTTACAAGTACTTTCAAGCAGAGAAATGGTTAACACAGGCACTGGCAAGACAGCAGATGGGATGATGAAATGCAGCTGCAAGGGATAAATGCACTTTGGAGAAGGCTGCAGAGGAGGGGAAATGCCTAAGGAAGTAGGGAAAGCACTTAGGCTAGTGCTGGTAGAAGGACATGTTGTGAGGCTCAAGGTGACATGAGCCTCTGAAAGAAGGGAATAGGAAAACAGCTTCTGTGTGAAGGGGAAAACGTAAAGATGCACTTTTGGGAATGAGTTTGAGGATTAGTAAAGAAGAGCCTTTTTTCCTAGGAAGGCTGCTCCTGGGAAGGTACTCAAGCTGTTTGTAAGGGGTGGGGTTCAATTCCCCAAGCTTCAGAAGTCTTTTATGTGACAGAAGTTTGCATTTGAGCTTGTTGGTGTTGGCCCCTTCATTGTCAATCGAAAGAAACAGATGCTTTTAGGGCATGATTCATCTGACCTATTTTGAACACCTGCCTTAAGAGGAGTTGAATCATGGCCTAGAACTGTTTCTTTCACTCTGTTGACTTTAAAGAGAGCCTAGGGCAACTAGCTCAGATTTAAATACCTATATAATAGCTATCTTGGCATGGTAAGATATAAATGGTCCCAAAGAATATCATATAAGTGCTGAAGTTAATGTTTGAATGTCATCATTGTGACAGCTCCAGAACATAAGCATTAAGCAGTTTTTCTGTATTTAACTTTTACTCCACTGCTTTGTTTCTATACAGGAGGGTGGGAGGGGGTAGTCTAAGCACACCCGGCCTGTGCCAGTGGATGTCTTCTTAGGTCTGATGGCTGCAGCAGAAGTCTATGGCTTCCCAAAGATCTCTTAGTTCTCAGGAATTGCTTCCCTTTGATCTTCAGGGGAAAAGTTCACAAAAGAGAGAGAGAAAGGGAAAAAACCAAAACACCCCAGGTCCTTCCTAAGAATGAAATTTGGCAAGCCTATCAAGTTTCTCTATGTGCTAAACTATCTCACAATCCCATTTGTAGAGGAGCACTTCAGTGATTGAGAGGAAGGTTGTGAAATTTTGTTCTGTGAGGAATAGGATTATCTTGATGTGAGATTTTTTCATGGGAAAGATGAGGTTATTTTCACATCAGCTATTTTTCCCATGAAAATATGCTCAGCTCTGTCTGAATGGTGAGCCTCCATGTACCTCAGTTCACCTAAGTTTGACTTGGCATTTGTGGACACATCTCACATGACATCACTGTGTCACAACTTCCTAGCTGTGAAATCAGGATTGCTGTGACAGCCCTCATCTGCAAAGGAGATGACTGGTCCTGAGGCTTTTGTTTAGCATAAATGATGGCAGCCTTTAAAAAGCCCATGAGGAAACTAATGATTGCTTTTTCAAACTAGGGTTTGAATAATTTGTAGTGGATAAGATATTAGGCTAAGCATCTAACAATAATGAAATATTGAATAAATGTTCATCAAATGAGCACTGTGAAGCTGATCTATTTACAAAGGCATTGTGGAAAAACATTTTAAAGAAATGGGCCCTCCCTGGAGAGCTGAGCAGAGAAGAACAGTCTGAAATTCAACAAAGGCAAATGTAGGGTCCTGTACCTGGAGAGGAATAACCCCAGGCACCTGTACAGGCTGGGGGCCAACTTGCTGGGAAGCAGTTCTGAGGAGAAGAACCTGGGGGTCTGGGTGAACAACAAGCTGTCCATGAGCCAGCAATGTGCTCTCGCGGCCCAGAAGGCCAGTGGTATCCTGGGTGCATTAGGAACAGCATTGCCAGGAGGTTGAGGAAGATGATTCTGCCCCTCTGCTCAGCCCTGGTGAGGCCTCATCTGGAGTGCTGTGTCCAGTTCTGGGCTCCTCAGTAGAAGAGAGACATGGAGCTTCTGCAGCAGGTCCAGCTGAGGGCTACAAGGATGATTAGGGGATTATAGCATCTCTCTTACAAGGATAGGCTGAAGAAGCTGGGCCTGTTCAGCCTGGAGGAGACGACTGTAAGGGAACCTCATCAATGTGTATAAGTATCTGCAGGGAGGGTGCCAAGAGGATGTATCCAGGCTCTCCTCAGTGGTGCCAAGCAGTAGGGCAAGAGGCAGCAGGCAAGGAAGTTCCACTTGAATATGAGGAAGAACTTCTTTACAGCGCAGGTGACCATGCGCTGGAACAGATTGCCCAGAGAGGTTGTGGAGCCTCCCTCACTGAAGATATTCAAGAACTGTCTGGATGCGATTCTGTGCAATGTGCTCTAGAAAGGCCCTGCTTGAGCAGGGAGATTGGACCAGATGACCCACTGTGGCCCCTTCCAACCTTATCCATTCTTTGATTCTGTGATTCTTTAAATTAAAAATTTGTGTGCAATATCACAATATTTTAAAAATAAGGTTTTTAAAGTTCACTGGAATTATAAGTGTGTATATAATCTCTAGAAATATAAGTTTGAAGCTGTCATTGTGTGTATAATATTTGTGCTAAGAAGTGAAATATCTTTTCTTATTATCAAGCACAAGCTTAAAATCATTGTAATTTCTCTGTAATATCAGCACATGCCAAGTTTGGGATATCTCTTTTTTCTACATTAGGAACTTGGATATTTGTCAACACAACAGATTTGGCTAGAGGAAGTAAATTTCAGTCAGAATATAGATCTACATTCTATATTTATTCTTTACATTTACAGTAAGATGATATCAGTGACATTTTAAAGATGGAAATATTTGAATTTAAAAATTACTGAAATCATATAATTCCTTTATAGTCTAGAAAAATTTCTGCCTACTTGTTGTATTAATTATCTGATTAGTTCATACTGAAAGTACAGAAAAGATAATTTTTCAATATCACCATTTTTCATTAAACCTCCCCTTCAACAAATCAAAACACGAAGAAGGAAGTCCTTCACCATTAGGATATTTTTTGGGTGTCAGTCTGTGTTTTGTATATTTTCAGATACTGTGCTTTTCTTTCACAGGTAATTCAAATGACTCAAGGAGAATTAAGTCTTTGTCTAATGACTAATAAAAAAGTCATGCTTGCAGAATTGGCCCTAAGAGATGAATTCAAATCAGGAAATAATTTTTTAACCAACTACACGTTCACCTGGAATTTAAAAGCAAATTGTCCTTAATGGTAGATTTAGATTATTATCTTACCTACATCTTTTTTTATATATATTATTCTGTCTCAGTGTTTGGAGTTAGACTAAGTGATCTTTAATGATTCTTTTAGTCTCATGTTTCATGATACTCCCACATGAGGGGAGAAGAAAACTGTAGTGGCACAATTGAGGTCTACTCTCTTGCTATCCTTGTATGGATGCTGAAGTCTTCTTATAGATAAAAAAGAACACATCCAATGTGCTTTTATAGTAACAGGATTAGGGGAAAACCTGATTAGGTGAAAATTTCAGGATGATCCAAAAGTGTAGTCGTTGCTTATTGTATTTGCCACATATGTCAAGTTCTCTTTACGTTCCAATCTTCAACGAAAGACCTGAGGCTTAGATTTAAAAGATGAGGAATATTTAACTGATAATATGTAATTTTTAGAAATAAAATATAAAATATAAAACCTGCCAAATTACAAGTCATGGCTCACTACAGAAGTCAGGTAAAACAGGTGAGGTAGTTTCATAAAAGGTTTAGGAAAACTCTCCCATCCAGTTAACCAAGCAGTTTAGTAAGCCTGCCTAGAGCTCCAGTTAAAACTTAGATTAGTTTAATTTACTTTCTTTTTACAGAAAAAACAGGTAAAGCGAGGAGGGTTTCTAAGAAAGCTAAAAATGCCTTTTTAAGGTATCTACCTTTTATCTACTCAGTTAATCACATTTTATACTCTAGTTTAAAACCTATTATTTGAAGGATATGTTTAAAAGAAAAATATCAAAGATATGTGGATGAGCCTTTTTGAAGGAAAGACTATCAATGTATTCTTTGTTGATAGAAGTTTCTGACTCAGTGTAGCTGTGTGCATTGTATTTGTGCACTTTTGCTGTTATTGAATACTACATCAGTAAGATATAATACCATTTCTGACCTCTGACTAAATTAAAGAAATTTCCGAGGCATATTAATTTATTACTTTCATCACTGTAAGATGTGATTTGAATCTGTGAAAAAATATGGAAAATTACAATTTCCCATGAATTAGTTTGAACAAATAACTGTAATTCAGTATCAGTGAACTCTTCCTGCATTAAAAAACATGTGGATGTAAATAAAACTCATATTTGGGATCTTCAGTGTTTGTTCATATTTACATACATGCATATCTATTTTTTCCCATTAAACTTTTGGTCACTGTTCATACTTCTTTCATTTTCAGTATCAAATTTATATTTCATTTTGCTGGGATTTTTCAATACTATATCTAAAAAGGGTCTTTATCTTTGCTATCTAGTGGACTTAATCCACACAGATTGTCTTCTTCCAATTGCTGATTAACCTTTTTCCAGAATGAAGCAGCAGAATAAGTCTGCCCTGTATTTGATAAACAGGTCCAACACACTCTAAAGACTCACTCAAGAAATATATTCTGAGTGTTTCGTGATAACAACAACAAAAGTAGCATAAGGCTTACTAGACTGAGAGAGTAGAAAAACTCTAAGGAAAGAGAAAAAAGAAAGTAATAACTAAAACTTTTGAAGATTTGGAGTTAAGTCCTAATAATTTGTATTCTGGGAGGTGCATGGCCTGCCTGCCAAAACCTTTTTAAACTCTCCTGTGACTTTTTCAGAGTGGTAATTTTTATATCACTAAGGACAGGTAAAAGAGGTTGTCAGTCACTGCCCAGCTGGGTGTTCACCTGAAGAAGTCCAATCATAACTGATTTTTTAGTGATTTCATGGTCAATTACATATATAGTATGAGGATATTTTTGTATCTCTATATTATAAACATCCACCCCCTCTCCAAAGATAAATGCATACTTTTTGATACTTGGGGATACTTGAGGTGCCTGAGGTGCTTAAGAACAGTCATGCTTACAAATTCAATGTGGTGAGTTTAGTAAATAGAGAGGCGATTCATGGCTTAACTCTCCCTGGAAGCCGGCAGCTGTGTCCATCACTTGTTCTTGTGACCTAGGCACTTAGGAGGAGTACCTGTGAAAATAAAAACTAGTGATTGTGCAGATTTCAGTCACTGCTCTGACTTGGCACTCATAGGTAACCACTTCTCTTTTTCCATTGTGATATAAATGGCCAAATTGAGAGCTCATTTAATAAAAAAATCAATAACTTAAGCAAAAAGAAGTCCAAGTTTTAAAAGCCTTTTTATGTGATGTGTTAGGACAGTTCCATTATTTTGTTTTGTTTTGTTTTTTTTTTTTTAATTGGTCATATGTATTTCCCTGTTTGGTTATGAGAGCAATCACTATGATCACTGTAGTGCAATGGGTGCATGATAATAGTGTTATGGATGTACAAGTCAAAATACTATTAATGCTGAGAGATATTGTTTGGCTAACTGAATCTTGTGTGGAAGAACCTAATTTTTAATAATATAATTTGCTTAATGTTATCTATTCACAAAATTAATAATCATTGAAATTTCTCATGCATTTTATTTTTTGAATGGAAATATTCTTGTCTCTCAGGTGCCATGTTATTAAAGAATATGAGTTAAATTAAAATTGCACCTAGGCTGAGAATGTTCACAATACTTAATGGACTTTTTGCAGTTTGCTTCCAAGTACCCGGCTACTAACAAAATTACAGGCATATTAAGACAAGTGTATTCTTAAAAAAAAATCCACTTTCAGTTGCATGTCTTGAGTCATACATTTATCACAGAGAAGGTGAAGCAAGGTAAGCATCTCTCCTGCCATAGTTGTTGCACTCTGGCAAGTCACTGAGCTATAGCAAAGGGGAAATAAGATTCGTGACTACCCCAGGCACTCTGAAAGAAAAAGTTTAAATAGCAGGGAGGTAAGAGCCCTGCAGACCAGCACTGTCCTGCAAGAAGGGCTGCGTGTCCTTGGTGGCAGGCTGGTGACAGGCAGTAGCCGTAAACCTCTGCAGGGGGAAACATGGAGCATCACTCTCAGGAGAAATCAGCTTCCCTCCTTCCTGCCCCATGTTTATGCCACAGTATTTTCTTACAGTTCTTCCTCAATAACCTACATTTACTAAGAGCTTTGTTACTCATTTATGGTCTTGTGCAATTCTGTAACTCCTCCAGACATCAGAGTAACTTTCCACAATACAAGCATATTATTTCCGAAAATTGTCAGAGTCTCAGGAGACTTCATCAATATTTAAAAAATGTCTTTAGATGTTTCCATGAGAGGTGTTTTATACTGTGATAGTTGTTGTGGAACAGGCCACCCTCTTTCTCTCCCTCCTTCCCTCTATCCTATACCCCAAACAAACATCTCTACAGTGGTAATGAGAAATTTCTATAACTAAGTCAATTTTTTCCTCTAAGGTCCATGCCTTATGTTTTGTGGAATTCTCCACATCAGTATTCAAGCCTCGTTGTGGCAGCATGGCAGAGCTAACCAGATCAATACACCCTGAACTGGGTCTGAACCAAAAATACCAGACTGACTCTAAATAACACAGGCTTTTTTTCCCACTCTTTAGTCTCATTCCAAATGAACTTCTCTCCGTTGCTTCTGGTATGCTGTACCAGCAGAGAGGACATGAAACAAGCAGTTTGAATTGCTGCTTCACCCATGAGACTGTCTTAGTGAGCCTCACCTGCAAGTCATTTAGCTGAACATCTGGCTGATTTTGGGTGGTTTTAGTTTTAATTGCTATGCCAGCCTTTGCCATGCCACTCAGTCCTTGTTTCGTACAGGTAGAAACCAGATTCCTTATATTTTGTTTGTTCTAGTTCTTTTGTTCTGAATGGCAATTTAATTGTTTTCTAGACTACATGTCATGTTCTCTGCATTGCACAAAACCAATGTTTGGGGCTATAATGTACGGGGAACTCGTAGCTATAGTGATTTTTTAGGGTTCACATCTTTCAAAGAGAAAGATTTAAGATTGCAGTTTTTAGCTTCAATGTGGCACTAAATAAGCACTTTCTAAAAACATCATTTTAGATGAAAGTCAATGGGAGCAACCCAGAGGCATATAACAAGCGTACGAATGACCCAAATCCAAATTAAAAACCCCACTCTGAACTTTCAGAATTTAAAAAGTGAAAAGAAAGATTTTAGTTCTGCATCTTGGATCACATACAAGTATAATAAAAATATTGCAAAAAAATAGATTCTGCTCTTCCACTCTCTGCCAACACACTATTTAATGGGGAATTTCTCTGATTTGTATTTACTCTTACAAAATGTAAGTCTCATTTTTATAGTTTCTGTCTTTCTTTTAAATATAAAGATTTAAATATGATACTAGCTATATTAGTACTTCTTAAAGATGTTAGAACTTTTAATTAATAACGTCAGAAATGAGTCTTGTTTTTATTAAGGAACAGAGGGAATTATGTTTCCATCTTTAATAACTGGAGGCCTAACCTTATCTTGATAAAGTCTGCAGAGATTAATCCCACATACAGGAGCTAATTGATCTATTTTAGAAGTGACCTACCTTGATTTGTTTGTTTGTTTGTTTGTTTTTAAAAAAGAATTTTGTGCATTAGTATGTCTGTAACCTGCACCTGTAGGACAGTGTTTGCATAGTTTTCAGCATTCAGTGAATTGCAACCATATAGAAAATAATAGAAAAGATATTGCCTAGCTGCAAGAAATCTGAAAATCTTCTGGTCTGCAGCAGATTAACCTTTACATTGGTCCAAAAAGGACAAACTGTTGGAGGAATTAACTGGTGGACATCCATGATTCAGATATGCATGAGCAGCATCATCACTAAAGGTACCTTAGGCAGTGCAGGTCACCCCTGAATGACTGTATAGGTTCCAGGAAATAGAAACAGTACTGTTATTAACAGGTACTGTAAATCATTGCCAAAATGAAAGATCTTGAACACTTAAAAAGTAATAATATTGTACTGTTGGAAAAAAAAAATCATTAAGACTCAGAAATAATATTACTTAAATGGAAGATCCATATGTCCTCCAATAAAATTAAAAGACTCATAAGCATTCATTTCAATAAAAGATTCATAACTCATTACCATGAGAGTAAGACTGAACCATAAATTCTGGAAGAAATTAAGTTACTAACCTGGAGGAATTATTTTTTTTTTATTTGTGCATACAGATTGAATTACAAATCTAGTCTTACAACACTATTTTTAACCTTAGTGGTCATGTCTTTATTTTTTAATTTCAGATTGTTTTGATTATTTTTTTTCTTCCTAAATTACACTTTAGAATATTTCTTATGTTTTAACAAGAGTGATTGCTTGTCTTTGATGATGTATTATACCTGTGGCTTGCAGCATTTATTATGAGGGAAGTTCAGATCCTAGTTTTCACATTTTATTTTAGGAGAGGAAGGCATTCTTGGAGAAAGATCAATTTGGTAACAAAAGAAATCAGTACAGTGTGTCATCTAGCACAGTATCATGTCTCTAAGGGTCAGCTGTAGATGTTGCTCAAGACAGGGCAAACATACTGTGAATCTTCTTTTCACTAATTATCCCAAATTTCAGTAGTCAAAATTTGGAGGCTTTCCTTTCATACTTCAAAGGTGACAAAACAATTGCTAAGAGTCAGAAGGTTTTCATCCTGAAAACCTGAAATTAAGTAGATTATTCTGTAGGCAACGTGAGGTATTTCTGAACACCCCTAACTTTCCAACACCTAGGAATAAACAATCCTAGAGACTAATGTTATACTAGCATTAATGTGTTGTTACAATATTTAACACCTTAAAATTTTTCTTATGTCTCAGAAAAATTAAAATGAGATATGATTTTGAATTTCACTGCTGTATTCTCAGGCCTGTAAGTTTGTCTGCATGTGTTGTTTTCACGTGATAAATTATGTTTCCTCTGTCTTGTTATTTGAAGACCTATATATAACACATAGTGATTTTCCCCCCTGATATGTAATTAATTTCTTCCACACAAATGTAAATTTTAAGGTATTTAATTTTAAGGTATTTTCCTTATCAGACAGAGCAAATATGTATTAACTAGGAAGTTAACACACAAAGGCAGTGGGCTTTTTCTTTCTTTAATTTCCAGCTAGCTTTATGTGTGGCCTTCAAAGCACTAGGAAGAGAGATCAAAACAGCCACTAAGGTCAACAGGTGATTATTAGTAGTACCTGAAGGTAAACTTGTCCATTTTGAAAGGGAGTGTTTTTATATGAAGATGTTGATAGCTTCTAGTTTGCTTGCAGAACAGGTTTTTAATAGATAACAGATAAGTACTCTTGAAGGAGCTATATTTCACAGAGTTGTTTCACCTTTCTTCAAGCGTGCTGTCATGAAAGCAAGAAGGGGACAGATGTTTTGAGTGGATTTGAAAGGAAGGCTAAGTGGTTGTTCACCTCTGCTTGCCCTCTGCACACCCTGGTGCTTGGCAGGGAGACTGTCCTAAATTATCCCTTTTCACTGAAGTAGTTGTTGCACTTTTCCTATTCCTAACTTACTTTTCAGGCCACATTCAGATATGACCCCAGCAAGGATAAGGCTCATTCCCAGAGTGGAGCATTCTCCTGCTCTTATCATGTCAAAGCCATCTTGCTCCTTATTATTTTTGTGAATGCCAACAAAGATTTTTGCCTGTCCCTGAAAGTATCTGCAATAACTTGTGCCAACAATAGTATCAGCAAGTGTGACCAGCAGGATTGGGTCAATGATCCAACCCCTGTACTCAGCACTAGTGAGGCCACACTTTGAATCCTCTGTTCAGTTTTGGGTCTCTCATGACAGGAGGTGCTAGAGCATGTCCAGGGAAGAACAACAAAGCTGGAGAAAGGGCTGGAGCACAGAACTTATAAGGAGCAGCTGATGAAGCTGAGGTTGATTAGCCTGGAGAAAAGGAGACTGAGGGGGAGACCTTATTGCTCTCTACAAATACCTGAAAGGAGGTTGTAGAGTACAGGCATGGGGGTGGTCTCTTCTCCCAAGTAACAAGTGATAGGACAAGGCAAAATGTCCTCAAGTTGTACCAGGGGAGGTTTAGATTGGGTGTTAGGAAAAAATTCTTCACAAGAAGGATTGTCAAGCACTGGAACAGGCTGGCCAAGGAAGTGGTGCAGCCACCATCACTAAAGATATTAAAAAGACAGGTAAATGTAGCGCTTGGGGACCTGGTTTAGTGGTGGATTTGGAAGTGTTGGATTAACAGTTGGACTTGATGACTGTAAAGATCTTTTCCAACCTAAACAGCTCTGTGGATCTATCATTCTATGATACTATATAGTTTTTATTTGTACTTTCATTATGCACCACTGATCTATATAGTCATATAGTTAGTATTTACATTTTGTTAATAGAGTTGTAAGACGCAGGAAAATTACAAAGGTTTTTCATCCAGACAGAAGTTCTTCAAGTGGAGGCTTATAGCCTTTATGTGGAGATCACCTTTTTCCTTCAAATTTATTTGTAGAGAAGTCTAATCAAAAGTCTAGGTTTTTCAGTGTATGTGCATATGATTTTGTAGATGATTAATTTCCATATTTGTAAATGACAAGTAAAGATACAGATCCTAATTGGTAACATAAGTAATATCCTTTCTCAATTTATATTTAATTTAAAAATGCCATTTAGTTTCTGAATATCAGACATAATCATGGTCACTGTAAAAAGTTTAATTAGTGTAGTGTAGAGGCTGAGAAGATATTAGCATAATTTAAGATGGAAAAAAAAGGGAATTACCATACACAAAATTAGAAAAAAATATTTCTGTGAGTGAAGCATTTGGCAGCTTGTCCTTTTCAAATAGCATGTTTACCTGAACCTTCTCTTGTAAATACTTAGAGAATAATTGGTATGAAAGCTTGTGTAGTTTTCACAGAAATGTATGCTGCTAATTATTCCAATATATTTTAATTTATTGCAGTGCTAAAAATAGTATAGCCCAAGACTGTACTTTTTCTATACTGCTGAAGTAAAAGCAGAATTAAGAACAAGATAAAATATATTACTTATTAGATATATATCAGTTTTATAATGTAATTACACATTTAATAGTTTTTAATGTGTTGGAGTAGAAACAAAGGTAATAAAAATGCTTGAGTTAATTTTAAATTGAATGGACCTTACTAAAAGAAAATTTAGAGTGTGACTGTAAGGCTTTGCAGCGGGAGGGAAAGTTTGGTGGGAAATGACAGGATCAGCTGACATTTCACCAACTAGTAAGAACCCAGACAGAACAGTTATCTGCTGTTGTGTTCAGAAATGTGCTGCAGTGTAGGCAGGAAAAAAAAAAGAAAAACACCTAACCCCAAATCAGTTAATTAATTTTACTACAAGAAGTCATATATTGAAATAGTTTCTGGATATCTACTGCTGTGTTCTCAAAATGCCGTTCCTGAGTTTAATTGCAAAGCTGACTGTAGGAGTTTTTGAGGAGTACATAAATTCTAGGTAATGATTAATTTTCAAATTGGTCCATAATGAAACTTCTCTGTTCTGAATGGATTTATACTGAAATTGCTCTCTTATCCTCTAGTAGTGCGTTTTGTTTTGGTAGATGAGTGACATGATTGCAAAGGTAATCATATGTAGGCAGAGAACTGAGTCTGTATAGAAGCACCAGAACTAAGTGCAGATCCTTAGTATTTTAATAAGCCTTTTTTGACCTGCCACACCCTTCAAAATGGTAAACTATATAGCAGCACTCCTGAATACCGATTTTGGCTTCCTCATTGCTTGGAAATCTTCCTGGGTTTTAGTCCACATTTATATGCCAGAAGTCTAGAGTCCAGTGTAAGCAATACATCTTGTTAAGGCCATATGTTATAAGATTAGCTGAATTATCAATTGGTGTGGGAGAGAAACAATTGGTTTGTGTTTGTACTTAATTGAAGTATGGGAAGGCCTGTAATTTGGCTACCTATTTCAAATAGTCTGGAGCTGCAATGCCAGTAGTGGAATAAAGTAGAACCATAGAATCATCATAGAACAGTTTGGGCTGGAAGGAATCTTACCAATCATCTATTTCCAATCCCCCTGCCATGAGCTTGGAAGCTTCCACTAGACCAGGCTGCTCAAAGCCCCGTCCAACCTGGCCCTGAACACTTCCAGGGATGGGGCTTCCACAACTGCTCTGGGTAACCTGTTCCAGTGCCTTACCATCCTCACAGGGAAGAATTTCTTCCTTGTATCTAATTTTAACCTGCTCACTTTCAGTTTGAAGCCATTCCCTCTTGTCATATCACTACATGTTCCTGTAAAAAGTCCCTCTCCAGGGGTCTTGTAGGCCCCCTTCAGGTAGTGGAAGGCTTCTCTAAGGTCTCCAAAGCCTTCTCTCTTCCAGCCAGAACAACCTCAACTCTCAGCCGGTCTTCAGACGAGAGGTGCTCTAGCTCTTTGATCATCTTCATGGTCCTTCCTCCTCTGGACTTGCTCCAAGAGGTTCACACCCTCCTTATGTTGGGAACCCCAGAGCTGAATGCAGTACTCCAGGTGGAGTCTCATGAGAGCAGCGTAGAGAGGCAGAATCATCTCTCTTGCCCTGCTGGCCACACTTCGGATACAGTCGTCTTTCTAGGCTGGAAGTGCGCATTGCCAGTTCATGTTGAGCTTCCTATCAACCAACACCCCCAGGTCTTTCTCATCAGGGTTGCAGTCAAGTAGTGTTAGCTGGAGTTGTAGGGGGCCCTGCTTTCCACTAACATGTTACTTTTCTGGTGAGATTAGGTTTAGGGCTGAAGGAAATGGGTGGCAGGCCCACCATAGATTAGTTTGAACTGTCATCAAATCACACTTTGAGTTAATTCATTTACCTTTCCAGGGAAGTCCCTCTATTTTTGTTTGGACCTGACTTTGCTACCTCTCTGCTTCTCTTGCAAAAGTACCCATATAGAGACACCTAATGTCAGATTTGAGCAAGCTGCACAGAGTCTGCAATATGGAGACGTTACCAAGAAGTATGTTAAAATGGAGTAAGATATAATTCGACATGTAGCTTACATGGATCTAAAATGACACTGCTGCTTGAAGGAGGTGTGTTGACATGGCCACCCAGCCAGCTAGCATACCCTGACTCAGGCACACAACCTGCACCTGCTTAAACAGAAAACATTGTGGCCCAGTGAGGACACCTCACCAGTCCAGCTGAAAACACTTAGCAGAATGGGGATGGAGCCTAGTTTCTGGTGGCCGTGTTTCTGCATGGATACATCTGCAGCAGGCCTTTTTGGCAGCTCATCCTGGTAAGATGTGCCGCGAGGTGGCTGCATTTACTGCGTCTTCACGGTGTGGGCGTTTGAGTTGCCTTGAAGTATCTGGGAAGCTGTAAATTCAGCCTCATCAGCTCCCTTTTTTAGACAAGCCTTCCAGCTTGTTACAGCACCTTTTTTTTTTGTGAGTGGGGAGAACAATGTGTGCTTAAGTGATGTTTTGTAAGTTTACATCTGAAAAGATTTTTGAATCCTGGATTAAAAGTAAATATTAAATCTGCAAAAATCTTATTAACTATAAAACCAAGGATTTGGAGAAGGTGGGAATTGATGTGAAACTAACTGTTATTCTAATTGGAGTTATTACAACCTACAGATTTTTAATGGACAGGAAGTAAAATCCTCGTTAATATTTATGTTATTTGTAAAGAGTAGTGCCATAATTCCCCTGGGGAACTGACTTCATTAAGAGTACATGATCTTTAAATTGGCAGGCAGATGAGGTGAATACAAGCTGTAGTGACAAATCACTTGCTTGGTGGGCTCACCTTATTACTCTTTCTTGCAAATTTTAGGCTTTATCAAAGTTTCTTCTGCTGTGTTTAATATTTTAAAAAGTGGCAGTTGCAACAATATGTAAAGAGAGCTGACAGTAATAAACTGAAAATGCTGTCCTTTTCTTTTTGTGAACCCATGGATGTTTGCTGGACATGGAGAAGCACAATTCTCTTTTTTTAGGATAAGACATGAAGCTGTATAGAACAATGCCATCTCGGAGTATCTGTTTTGTTTAGGATTGCTGCACGCTGAAGTTTTCCTGTACTGTGCACTTAATAATTGCATTAAACACAGTTGTATTTCTTTTCTTATCCTTTAACTATTGTCTACTTGTTTCCCAAAGCCTTCATTTTTTTGATGTTTTGCCTGTTAATTTGATATTTGCATCAAAAGTCTTGGGTTTTTTGGTCATTAATGAACACAGTACAAAGTAATAAACTTTTTCTGATTGATTTCAACTGACATATTGTATATACTTAAATTTTGTTCACATGGATAGGATGACAGCTTAGTAAGGTTTTGGTGTAATCAATCTTTTTTTCTTTTGAGATGAAAATCTGAAAAGGGGGCTTTTCTTGATTCATGAGTACAGTGAAATGCTGATGAACACACATAAAGGCATAATAAATTTGAAAAATATCACATAAAAAAATAGAAGAAGAAAGACGAAACCCTTCATGAAAAACCATTTCCTAGGATTTTTTTCCCCTTCCAGTGTTTTTCATAGTATCAAACTGGGTAAACTTCTTGATTTAGTATTTTGAGGGGTTGCCAAAATAGGAAATTAATGCAAAATAAACTGTTAGACAAACCATTTTTGGGGCAGAAATAAATAATAATAATAAAAAGTGTTTAAAAAAGAAAACCCACTACTTAATTCTACTTTATTTTTATTTTAGATGGAAATTCCAAGAAACAGATTCAAACTCTGTTGTTTTTCTTTTTTTCAGGATAGGCAAGATTGAAAAGGAGGGTTGATTGCTTTCAGTGTGGTGTTGCTTGACGCTTTCTTAGTAGATTTGCAAAGACAAAACCAGAAGACAATATTTGCTACTATGGAATGTGTTTAGATGATGATATGACTCCTAACTGACTATTTAAGATCAAAGGAAAAGGCTCCTGTTAGAAAAGTGTGCCAAATGCATGGCTGGGACTTAGCCCAAGCTTGTCCATGTGTTGGGTAGGGTTTGCACACTGATGAGGTTTAGGTACAAAGCTGAACACTTCATCTTTGCTAGCCAGGGTTAGCTGGTGGGTCATCCACAACTGTCCCTTAGCAGGGAGGGTCAGGCAGCAACTATATCCAGGAGAGGCAGGGATCAAAGGATGACTACCATGATCATGAAGGGATGACATGGATAATCTTGGAGGTTTGAAGATGCTGCATGCAGGTCTAGGGATGCAGCTGTTGACTCTAGAGAGTCAACTGTCCATGAAACAGGGTCAAGGCCAGGAGAAATGTGGCTTTATCATGTTTGTCCAATAACTGGGCTATCATTGGTGAGTTGTTTCCTGTGCCTGATGGTGTGTTTTCCCTAAAAATACTGAATGGTGTGTGATAAGTTCCAAGACATGAAAGATGCACCTCCAGAGGATCTCTGAGCTATAACTAATGGGGGTTTGTATAATGCAGATATTACACCTCCACAGTTGAAAGGAAATCTTGAGGGTCTGAGGTATCATTTCTCAGTTCTTTTAGTGGGAGAATGAATGCCCTAAGAAAGGAATGAATTTTAGTTACTAAATAATATTTTCATATTAAAACAAGCTGAGGAAATTATTCAATTGATTTATTGAATAATAACGTTTAAAATTGTATTTTTGAGTGAAACATAAAATAAAGTTGCTATAATAGAGATCTCTAGAGAAAAAAAGGACAGAATTTTTATCCTGATATAAATTTTTGGCAGGCTGGGAGGATATTAATGTTTTAGTGAATTGAGTTTTATATGGTACTATACTTACCAAATCTGTCCCAAATAACTCCGAAGGTATAGCCTTGTAAAATATCACGAAGATTTGGGAAGGGCACTACCCACGTTTGTTACAAGCACGCTGGTGGCTAAAAAGGCCAATACGAGATAGACATGTCCGGTTGCAAAAGGCACAGCAGAAAGACTCCTTAGGAGGTATATTCTGCAAGGCATGATTCTTTCTGCGTTGTCTTTTCTCCTTGAGAGTGATTCTGCGTGCGTTCTCAAAAGCATCAACAGCGTTATAGATGGTGTGTCTCCAGATCTCCTGATTGGAGGTCAGAGTAGACTAGTTATGTTGATCAATATGGCCAAGGCTGAGATGTTGTTTCAGGGAGTCCTTGTATCTTCTCTTTGGGGCTCCTCTCTTGCGGCAGCCGGTAGCAAGTTCACCATAAAGCAAGATCTTAGGGAGGCAGTGATCTTTCATCCTTGAGACGTGCCCTGCCCAACGCAACTGTGTTCTCGGCAACAGGGCCTCAATACTTGTGACAGCTGCTTGTTCTAGAATAGATGTACTGGTCACATAATCTGACCAGTGGATGTTTAGGATTGAACGGAGACAGCGTTGATAGAAGCACTCTAGGAGTCGCAGGTGGTGGCGGTAGATGACCCATGATTCAGATCCATATAAGAGCACAATGGCTGTGTAAACACTGATCTTTGTACTTTTCTTCAGGTGTTTATTTCGCTAAACTCTTTTATGAAGCTTTCCGAAAGCACTATATGCCTTTGCTAACCTGTTGTCTGTCTCCCTGTCAATCTTACCATCCGAGGAGATGAGGCTACCTAAGTAATTGAACTGCTGAACTGATCTGAGCTCTGATTCGCCAGTGGTGATATGGGGATGATGGAAGACTTCCTGAGGTGCCGGTTGATAGAGAACTTCTGTCTTCTTTAAGCTGACTTCCAGCCCAAAGAGCTCAACAGTGTCTGCAAAGCAGGATGTTAAACGCTGCAGAGCTGCTTCTGTGTGGGCAACAAGGGTGGCATCATCAGCATAAAGCAGCTCCCGGACAAGATGGTTTAAGGTCTTGGTGTGGGCCTTCAGTCGCCTTAGGTTGAACAGACTTCCATCAGTACGGTATCGAATGTAGATACCGTCCTGATCATCGAGGTCTGCTGTGGTCCTTTGGAGCATCATGCTGAAAAAGACTGTGAATAGGGTTGGTGCAAGAACACAGCCTTGTTTCACACCATTAGTTATTAGAAAGGGCTCAGAGAGTGCATTGCCATATCTGACCTGGCTGCGCTGATCCTCATGGAGTGAGATGATCATTTTAAGGAACTTGGGGGACAACCTAAATGTTCCAAAATCTGCCACAGACCTTTTCTGCTCACAGTATCGAAAGCCTTGGTGAGGTTGACAAAGGTTACATAGAGACCTTTGTTCTGTTCCCTACACTTCTCTTGCAGTTGTCTGAGAACAAATACCATGTCTGTGGTACTCCTGTTGGCTCTGAAACCACAGACTTTCAGGAAGAATTCCTTCTGCTATAGTGGGTATTAGTCTATTCAAGAGTATTCTTGCCAGGATTTTGCCAGCAATGGAGAGCAGAGTAATACCACGGTAATTTGAGCAGTCTGATTTAATTCCTTTCTTCTTATACAAAGTGATGATGACTGCATCAAGAAGGTCTGATGGGAGTTCACCTAGTTCGCAGCAGCGCACCACAAGCTCGTGAAATTTAGCATGGAGTGCAAGGCCCCCATGTTTCCAGACTTTGGGTGGAATTCCATCAACCCCAGCTGCCTTGCTGATTTTCACCTGCTGTATGGCCTTGAGGGTTTCTCCTAAAGTGAGGGCAATATCCAATTCGTACTTCACTGGTAGTTGTGTGATGGACTGAATTGCTGAGTCTCGGACTACACAGTTGGTACTGAAAAGAGTCTGAAAGTGTTCAGACCATCGATTCAGAATGGAGGTTTTATCTGTCAGAAGCGTTTGACCATCTGAGCTGAGTAGAGGGCTTTGGACTTGGTATGTAGGCCCGTATGCTGTTTTCAGGGCCTCATAGAATCCTTTGTGATCACCCATATCTGCACATAATGGAGTTTTTTCAGCTAGATTGATCCACCATTTGTTCTGGATGTCACAGAGTTTCTGTTGGAGCTTGGTGCATGTAAGACGAAAGGCTGTTTTTCTTGCGTGACAGGATGGCAGTGCAAGGTGTGCTTGGTGGGCGGTTCTCTTCTTCCTCAACAATTCCTGGATCTCTCGATTGTTTTCATCAAACCAGTCCTTGTTCTTCTTGAAGGAGAACTCTAAGGATTCTTCAGGGGATTGCAGGATGCTGTTTTTAATATGGTGCCAAATTGTTTCAGGAGAGGAATCTGTAGAATCTATGGAATGGTTTTCGAGCCTAGTTTGAAGGTTTGCCTGGAATCTATCTGTACCATTACAGTCAGCCTTGTAAAATATACACTTCTTACTTTTGCTAGAACTGGCTTCATTAGATGTGTGTTGGTTTGGTTATTTCTGCAATGAACATGAAGTGGATGAAGAAACATATCTTCTTTATTACACATTCTTCAATACCTGGAATTTGGATAAAAAAATCCTCATGATTTACCACATTCTAATAATCCTGAATGCGTCAATATTTGAGAAAAAAAGCCCCACAGTAGTTACATAATTTTAGTCTGATGACAGAATAATTGCCTCAGCTTCAGACAGAAAAAAACCTATTGCAGTGGCTAATAGTGGCACAGTTTCAGGTAGCAGGGCACTGAAGTGATTCTGTTTTGAATTACTAGGCACTTGAATAGGTACAAAAATTTGTATATTTTAAACTGTGGTCTAAGGAGATGCTTCAGTCACATGCAGCACTCTATGAGAAGTTAAATTCACTGCTGTCTTTTCAAAATTTTCAGAAAGAGGATTGTGAGGCTTAATCTCTCATTAACAAACTTCTGTGCTTCTAGCTGACATTGGTGAAATTGTATAGGTGAATAAATAAATGAAGCAAAAGAGTGTGTTTTGTAATAATTTGCTTTTCTACATAAATTAAATTAGCAACCAGGCTAAACACTGGCTTCTACTTTATTTCTGGGTTAATACTTTACACAACTACAGTTACAAAATTTTTTAGCACTTCCGAGTCTGAGGTTTATATTAATTTTGTTCTTCAAGTTTCCAGATTCCAAGAAGCATTCAGGTATTTGTAGGCTATTCGAGCTACCTCAAAGAAAAAAAACACTATATTTGAAAGGAATTTTGTATTTAACATGGTGTTGGTTCATTTTGAAAATGCTTTGCTTTGTTTAAAAACCAAAGGAATTTGGACTTTTTTTCAAGAAGAATGATAAGAATCCATTTGCAATTATACTGAGGGTTGATGGAGGCTAAGATCTTGTTCAGATATATATGGCATGCTACTGCAATACCTGAGGTCCTTTTATTTGAGTGTTCAGACAGGAAAGCATGAGCAAACCTGTAATGGGAAAATCACATACATGGATGGAAATTTGTGAGGTGCAAATAAGATGAATTGTTGACATACAGGTAGTTAGAGAAAGGGTCCTAAGAAAAGAATGAAGCAAAGGTCACTGTGAGACTGAAAGTAAGCAAACCATGGCCAGGAGCAGAAGACTTTCTCAGATTTGCTCAGAAAAGCTGTGCCCAAGCTAGACAAGGGTGAAGGAAGACCTTTTTAGGATTCTGTGTTGATATGGGCTTTGATACCCAGAAAGGGCTTTTTTTCCTTAGGTTTCACCAAATTCCCAGAGCATCCAAATGACATAGGTACAATCAGCTTCTGCAATGGACAATACAGAAGTGTTGGGAATGCTGGCACTTCTCATACTTACACTGAATCCCTGTCTCAGTGGTCAAGGGTATAGAATTGCTGGGAGGCAGCAACAATGTTCTTCCACCAGCACTACCCTACCTTCCCTTCTGCCACAGGACAAAGTGATGTGGTGCTTGAAATCTGTGCTGGAACAGCTGTTTTGCACTTTGTGTGAAGCAGCTGTACCAATAATAATTATACGGAAAACACTGTCCTTCAGGAGCAGGAGCAGGTGCCAGACCTGCTCTGTGACTCTTCTGTGCCTATCAAGTGTGAACAAAGAAGTTGTTGAAAATTCAGTCCAAGTGACATTTTTGTACAAGTGTGTTTTCTATCTCTTTCTACAAGTTACTTAGGGGATTTGCCTGCTTTGCCTAGGTTTTGGTTTAGGTGCCTCCTTCTTGCTGTTTGTCAATAGAACATTAGATTGATTAGCTCAAGATTTCAACCTATCTAAACCTGCAATTATTCTTATAGCACTTTATATATGAGTAGAGTTCACAACACAAAGTAACAATAATAATAAAAGCCTAACAACCAAGGATTGCTTAATGAGTGGTGCCCAGGAAAGCACAAATCCAGTTATTCTGATGATATGTATCTGTGTGTACACACGGAGTCCTTGGATTTCTTTCTTTCCCCCTCTAAATGAGAGAAGCCAGCAGATCTTCAGGGCATTACCTGGTATTAGGACTTGGATCAGGCCTACTCTGCTCATGGAGAGAGG
Source organism: Lepidothrix coronata (assembly GCF_001604755.1). NCBI lineage: Eukaryota > Metazoa > Chordata > Aves > Passeriformes > Pipridae > Lepidothrix > Lepidothrix coronata. The sequence goes on along the minus strand of NW_016690237.1, from coordinate 1,325,091 downwards.
TCTTTCAGAGTGCTTCAGTCACTGCGCTTCTCAGGTCTGCATACCTCAGTAAGGCTGACTCAAGACTTGCTCTTGCACTAATATGATTTGCATATGTCTGAGTGTTTTTATGCTTACTACTGTGTCAGTACTGTACTCCAATGGACTGGATAGACATTTGTAAGGTGGAGTTCTGCGGCTACTTCTTACCAAGCTACAAGTTGTCCTGGAATGAGTAAGTTTCACATCATAGAAACTCAGCTACAGCAATGCACATGAGTCACCCCTAAGAATGTTTCTCATTGTGTAGAAGAAGAAAGTAACTGTATTTGAAAAACAAGAAACTCAGATGTGACTGATTCATCTGACCTGACATTCAGGCAGGTGTTTACAAAGCACATGGTTGATCAGAGTATTACTCAGCTGTGAAAAAAAACTTGTAATCTATACTTGTCCTGTTTTTAAGTAAATTCTGAGCCAAAAATTAATTTATTTTTTAATTAATGTGCACCATGGTTTGTTTGTTTGAAATTATATTATTCACTGTTCACACTCTTCTACAAACTGTTTTGCCTAAATCAATATTTGCCACATTTACTCTTCAAGGTGGGGAGTGATCCTGTGACATCCTCAAATCTTGCAAATGCTTCTGACTTTCATGTCTGTTTACGATACTGAGTATTTTGCAGCATTGAAATCTTTACCCTTTTACTGTCTTCTTTGATCTCTGAATCTGTCTGCTTGAGGAACCTCTCATTTCTTAACATTATTCTTTTCAGCTTGTGTATTGTTGTTCAGCAAAAGTTTAAAAGAGGTATATAAAGGATTATTCTGTTGATCGCATTGGGTCCTTTTCACAGCCTTCAGCAGAGTTGCCTACACTGTTTCTGTCTATGAGCTCCCTTTTCCTGAGGGACAGAAGAGAAAACCGTTGTACCATAATCCCCTTTTGCCATACATTTGTTTATTGATTGCACTGAAGATTGATGCATGCAAAACAAGCAACATTTATTCTAATAGAGCAGTCAGATTCAATTTCTGCTAGTTATCTTTGCATTCAGACACAGTATGGGCATATAAGAAAAGAAAGGATTAATCTGAAACTTAATTACTTAAGTTACACACTTCCCCAGTCCTTTGCTTATTGTTGAAGACTATGTATAGGAAAAAAATTTAAATAATTAATTAATAAGCTGAAACATAGAGTATCTCTTTTTTATTTTAAAATAAAACCTCAAAGCCTGTAGACTTTTAATAAAACTCCCCAACTGCCAGTCCTTTCCCAAAATGAGCCTTGTGAAGTATTGTAGTTCATCATTTGCAGATAGCAATAACACTATTTAAGGCATATGGACCTTAGTTACCAAATCAGCCTAGAGGAAGCTGAAACCACTGTTCCTTCTTTCTACTTTCTGACATGAAATACCTTTATCATCCTGCTCCTCTGCGCTCTTATGGACATAGAGAGAGGCATATAGGTAGAGCTTTATCACTCTGGGATGAGCACGAAAACAAATAAGCTTAACTTCAATAATATTTATATCAAGGGAAAACTGTTCCTATGCACCATTTGGTAAGATTTGCATAAATTAAAAAGAGAGTTTACTTTGAGGAAGTAATGATGCTCCTATAGATTCAAGTACAGATCTGGGTAAAATTTTCATTTTAGTGTGAAAACACCATGAAGTTATATGTAGGGTGAAAACCAGAGGGGAATATTGCAAGATTGAGGTATACTCACTCAAAAGATACTGAACTGTCATGCTGAAATAAAAAAAAAAAAAAAAAAAAAAAAAAAAAAAAAAATCAGAGGAATATAAAAGAATTTACTTGATTTGCTTAGAAATTCTCCTGGTGAAAAAATACTTCCATTTTAAGATGCATTGTTAGAAAAGCAAGAATGGGATACAAGCAATTCATGAGGCTTAGAATAATCACACAGATGCTAGACTGGCTGGCTAAATGTGATATTGTCCTGGATCTGCTATGCAAAACAAGAAAGTATTTTGTTCAACTGAATGTGATAATTAATCTGTGACAGCCTTAACTGTAGGGACTATGAAAAACTGCAGTTCAAAATCAGAGGGCAGTAAGGAAGGCAGTTAGCAGAGCAGAGAACCTGGGCTTCAGGAGAGAGCAAACTTTGTCTTCTGCAGAGAGTTGGTCTGGGGAATCCCAAGGGAGGCAGCTCTGAAGGGCAAAGGAGCTTAGTAGAGCTAGAAGGTCTTTAACAACAGCACCTAAAGGTCGTTAAGGACAGCATCCTCCAAGAAAAAATAATGCTCTGTCCTGACACTCAGGAAAGCTAGAAACTGTACCAGGAGACCAGCTTGGCTAAAAAGGGAGCTCAAAAGTGAGCTCTGACACACAAAGAATTTACAGAGATGGGTTACAAAGGAGAAATGTAGAAACACTGCCCAGCCTTCTATGGATGATGTTGGGAAAACCAAAGCTCAGCTTCAGTTGAAAGTGTGAAGGAACACACAGGGAAAGAAAAATTTCCAGTGCTGCACTAATAGTAAAATGATAAACATGAAAAATGTGAACACAATTGTAAGTAGGGACAGGTTACCCATGGATATTGTGCAGGCATCATTCTTGCAGGGTTCCAAAATGCAACAGGGTAAAGGCCAGGCAATCTGATCTTACCTTGACACTCCTATGAGCACAAGTCAGACTACAAACCTTCTGATGTCTCTTCCAACCTGAGTGATTCTGGGATTGCACAGAAACAAAACTATGTTTAGTCTTCACAGAATGTCAGGTTATATATCAATTTTTGTGTGTTCAGACAAGATTTTTGAATTGGGAAGTGAAGGATTGAGCTGTCTTAATCTGTAATGTGTGTTCTTTCCAGAGTTTGAGCATCAGTATTAATAAGTACTGGTTAGGCAAAGGCAGAATAGATGAAAAGAGGGAAATTTATCTTCTGAATTGGTGGTGTCTGCATTTGGTTTCAATAAAAAGAAAGGATTTCACATAAGAGCTGGAGCCTATACACTTCAATTTCTTGGAGATAAACTGATTTCAGTGTGATTATTTATTGGATGTATTCCATTGAGTATAGCATTTATTTTTTCTCTGACTTATTGTTCTGACAGAAATTCCTTATGTACTCGTATAAAAATAAAAAGGGAGGGAGGGAGCTTGAGTTAGCAGCCTTCCAAACAACAAAACCATAAATCCACAACTTGGTTGCTTTTACTTCCCTTAAGCCTGACGTTGTTTCTTTTGAGTGAATCTGTATCTTCTGAAGGGTGAAGAAAAAAAATTGCAACTGTGTTTTGCAAATACAAGAATCTGTGAAAAGGAATAAATTTCCAAGCATTGGCTTGATTCTGAAACTTGAATTCAAGCACATGGTTGGTTAGTCGTACAAGTGTTCCTCAAGTAAGCTAACATCCTATCCTCAGGTGTCAGGTTTTTATAACTGGCTATGATGAGATGCATTACTTAAGATATTTTGAGTTGATGTGAATATTAGAGTTGCAATTATACCTGGGCTGGCTGTGTGGTTCCTTTCTGGTTATGGTATTTCCAATTTACATTTATTTAAGTGTTTTTAAAGAACAGATTGTTCTTTGTCTGGGAAAGGTATTTTATAGAGTATATAAGGTATCATAATGAATGTTCCTCTTCTCCCTACTCTCCGTTAAAACAGACAACAGCTAAAAAGACTAAGGGCCTAATCTGGTGTATTTGTTACTGCCTTAGATCTGCCCATAGCTCTCCCTTGAGGCATGTAGAAGATTTAATAAGCAAACCCTGCCAGATGATGAATGCCTGAAGGGAATGTTTTTCTACAAACATTGCAAAGTACAGAAATGTTAAGGCATAGCAGCATTCTACAGGCATAGGACTGCACTGTGCTTTGAAGTACATGCTCACATCTCTCGTTTTCTGGAGTGAGGTCAGAGGGCTGAATCAGATTGTCAAATGCCCTCAGCACAGCTGACATTAGCATGCACATTTTTGATGTTGACTGAATTAAAAGGTGAGGAAACTGTGGGAAACTAAGGTATCTCTGATCTACAGGTTCCCCAACATACTACAGATCTATGAGGGTCTGGACAGGAAAGAAGAAGGCAAAAAAAGGGAAGGAAAATCTTGCAAAGCTGTTAGCCTTGAGCTGACACTGTGTTACACTCATTGTGTGTGAGGACAGGAGCTTGCTCAAGGTAGATGCCAGCTTGAGGCAGTTGAGAGAGCAGTATGCTCTACCTCCTCTGTCCCTGTGCCTGCCCTTGCAGGTAAGCAAAAAAGATATCAGTCATGATACTAGGTTTCAAGAGGGAAGAGGTTGAAACCAGGCTCTCCAGAGATGAGCCTAAGGGTGGAAAGCCCGAGTTAGAAGTGCTATCATCAGCCCAGCTGAAGTGCATGGGTATGCATGCATGTGCATGCACACAGTATGGGTAACAAACAAGAGGAGCTGGAAGCTATGGTGCAGCAGGAAAGCTATGACATAGTCGCCGTCACAGAAGTGTGGTGGGATGATTCACATGACTGGAGTGCTGCAATGGATGGCTACAAGCTCTTCAGAAGGGACAGGCAAGGTAGGAGAGGTGGAGGGGTGGCTCTATATGTTAGAGAGTCTCTTGACTTTATAGAACTTGAAGTCAATAACGATAAGGTTGAGTGCCTGTGGATCAGAATCAGGAGAAAGGCCAATAAGCTGACATCCTGGTGGGAGTCTGCTATAGACCACCCAACCAGGATGATGAGGGTGATGAATTATTCTACAAACAGCTGGCAGATATCTCAAAATTGCCAGCCCTTGTTCTTGTGGGTGACTTTAACCTGCCAGATGTCTGCTGGGAACTCAACACAGCAGAGAAGAGGCAGTCTAGGAGATTCCTGGAAGTGTAGAGAAGATAATTTCCTGCTTCAGCTGGTAAATGAACCTACCAGGGGTGGGCCCCTCCTAGACCTGCTCTTCACAAACAGAAAGGGGTTGGTGTGAGACGTGGTGGTCGGAGGCCGTCTGGGGCACAGTGACCATGAAATAATAGAGTTTTCAATACTCAGGGAGGCAAAGAGGGCCATCAATAAAATTTCTACCCTGGACTTCCAAAGGGCAAATTTCAGCCTAGTCAAAAGACCTGTTCAGAGGGTACCCTGGGAAACAGACCTTGAAAACAAAGGGGTCCAGGAGGGATGGACATGCTTCAAGAAGCAAGTCTTGAACACACAGGAGCAGGCTGTGCCAGTGTGCCGAAAGGTGAGCCGGCAGGGAAGATGGCCAGCCTGGCTGAATAGGGAGATTTTGAAGAAAATTAGGGGAAAAAAGAGAGCTTACTAACTGTGGAAAAAAGGGCTGGCTACTCGTGAAGAGTTTAGGAGTATAGTTAGGTCATGTAGAAAGAAAATTAGAGAGACAAAGGCACAATTTGAATTCAATCTTGCCACTTCTGTTAGAGATAACAAGAAGTGCTTCTACAACTACATCAATAGCAAAAGGAGGGTCAAGAAAAACCTCCATTCTTTGTTGGACATGGGGGGAACATAGTCACCAAAGATGAAGAAAAGGCTGAGGTAGTTAACACCTTCTTTGCCTCAGTTTTCAACAGTAAGACAGGTTGTCCTCAGGACAACTGGTCTCCGGAGCTGGTAGAGACAGGAAGCCGAATAGCCCCCCTGTAATCCAGGAGGAAACATGACCTGCTGAGCCACTTGGATCCTCACAAGTCTATGGGACCAGATGGGATCCATCCTAGGGTGATGAGGGAGCTGGAGGAAGAGCTTGCCAAGTTAACCTCTACTGTTTATCACTAGTCCTGGCTCACTGAGGAGGTCCCAGATGATTAGAAGTTGGTGAATGTCATGCTGATCCACAAAAAGGGCCGGAGAGAGACCTGGGAAACTACAGACCCGTCAGCCTGACCTCAGTGCCTGGCAAGGTTATGGAGCAGATCATCCTAAATGCAATCACATGCCATCTACAGGATGGACAAGGGATCAGACCCAGCCAGCATGGGTTTAGGAAGGGCAGGTCCTGTCTGACCAACCTGATTTCCTTTTATGATCAGGTGACCCACCTGGTGGATGAGGGGAAGGCTGTGGATGTGTCTATCTGGATTTCAGCAAAGCCTTTGACACCGTCTCCTGTAGCATACTCCTGAAAAAGCTGGCAGCCCATGGCTTGGACAGGAGCACTCTGTGCTGGGTTAGAAACCGGCTGGAGGGCCGGGCCCAGAGAGTGGTGGTGAACGGTGCTGCATCCAGTTGGCGGCCGGTCACTGGTGGTGTCCTCCAGGGATCAGTGTTGGGCCCAGTTCTGTTTAATATCTTTATTGATTATTTAGATGAGGGGATTGAGTCCACCATCAGCAAATTTGCAGATGACACTAAGTTGGGGTTAATCTGCTGGAAGGTAGGAGGGCTCTGCAGAGGGACCTGGACAGACTGGACAGTTGGGCTGATTCCAATGGGATGAGGTTCAACAAGG
>NW_016690237.1:1282640-1317945 GCF_001604755.1 Lepidothrix coronata | reverse complement strand
CTTGATGATCTCGGAGGTCTTTTTCAACCCAGTTGATTCTATGATTCTATGAAGGCAGCTGATAGAATCACATAAGAGTCTGTTGATTACAAGGAATGGTCTTTTACGCCTTAGTTGTGGATGTGTCATCAAAATAAACTTTTTGTAGTACTAAGGCTATCTTCAGGGAGGAGTATCACATCCTGTGAAATAATTGTGCTCTGACAAGCACTTAAAGCTTCTCCTATACAGATGAATGGGGAGAAAACAGATTTGGGTCAGCGTTGTGTATTTGTAATTTCTTTTTTTAGAAATTGTGTTTGGGGATGATTAAACTGAAGAATGATGTGGTTATATATATATATATATATATATATAATATATATATATAATAACTATATATATATATAACCCTACGATATCAATTCCCTTAGATCTTGGACATTTGTGAGGAAATGAGCCTGATTTTAAAATGTAAGAATCAAGTCCTTAGTTATAACTCCAGAATATGATTCATCAAGTCTAGAAGTGTGTGCAACTGGTGCGTCCATCTATGCTTTACAACCCCAAGGTCCAACAGCACATTCAGCATGGATTTTGAGAAGGTGGAGGAGATGTAAGTATTCCTACAAATACTCAGGTCCACAGTTCTTGAGGGAACTCTACTCAACCCGTAGTATAACACTGTGGTCTGAGGTGCCATTAGTGTCCCTCCCAAATTTGCAAAGTTCTACCTTCATTTACTCTTGTCTTCTCATAGATGCTTAAAATTAAAGTCTTAACTACAGAATTACTAGACAACATCATACAAATCTTAGACAGCTGAATGGAGTCAGTGATCTCAGAGACCTTTCCAACCTTAATGATTCTATAATTATATGATTCTAAGTTTACATCCTTTTCTAAGCATGAGAGGTAACAGTGAAAACTGAGCTGTTGTTTTATACAAGTTGTTGGCAAATAATTCTCTTTTCTTTGTGTAATAAATTGACTAACCTTGAGCTGTTGGAAATGAAGTAAAACACCAAGGCAAAGCAGTTACTCGGGATGGCTGTGTTATCAGAAAGCATCTCATAATTGCTTCCTAAAACACTTAATTGTGAAATCCTTTGCTTCCCAGACTTTATGTAAGCAATAGATCATAGATCTGGAAAAAAAGAAACCTCAGTAATCTGCAGAGTGTTTTTACTATAGTAACCTATGAAGGATCTCTTCCCCGGGTGTTTATCAGGGTGACCTTCTTGAGAAGTCAAAAATTTGCTTTCTTCAAGCTATCAAAATTATTAGCTTAGCTGTTTACAGGACACGAGTGTTTTTTATCACCTTTGAACAGCAGCGCATTTGGATCTGTAAATGGATGTTGTCAGAAGATACTGTATTGCAAGGGAGTTTTACTTGTTGGTTGTGAATCACACTTGAAATGAGTGAGTAATCATTGCTAATTTGACAGGCAAGCACCATTAAGTTACAGAATAATATGCTTAAAATTATTGCATTATTAAAATGCTTGTAAGACCAAATTCAAAACATATTCTTCGAAATGCTAAAACAAATTTTCTGCTACACTTGAAAAAACAATGAACACCTTTGTTCACGTGAAACCCATTCTTTTTTTAAATATTAAGTAAAATCTAAAATTAATAGTCTGTGAGGACCACGTGTGCCATGTTTCAAATTTTAACAGTTATTCCTGTAGTCTTTCCTTAAGGAATAAAAATAAGATAAAAATATAAACCTGGAAACATTACTTTTCACTGTTTGACTTTTGAAGGCAAGGGAAAATATACTGTAAGAGAACCTTCAGAGCTACCAATTAGTGCCTGGTAAAGCATTGCACAGTGGAAATTACTTGCAGGATGAGGGAGCCAAATACTGGTACAGATCATATTGATAAATAATGTACCTCAGCAGCTTCCTGGGGTGTTTAATCATAACTGTTTCAAAATGTTTTCCATAACTGTATGAATAAACCACTTATTACACACGGTAAAGAGTATTTCATTATTTTCTTCCCCGCATTTGTTATGATGGATCATGAAGCATACCATACCTTTAGAAGAAAAGAAATGGAAAGCCAGCAATGCATGCCTATTACTTTTATTTCATAGGTGGAAGGATATGTTTAAGCAATACAAACTTAAACAACACTGTAAGTTTCTTATGGAATCCAGAGTGGACTGGATCAGTGAGATTTTTGTACCTCCATGCAGAAGGAGCCTCACCTAAGGCCATGGGGAGGCACGCAGAGCCCCACAGTAACATCTGCTAAGATCTTGAAGAGTAGTCCTGGCAGCAGAAGTGTTTCAGGTGGAATCTTTCTACACAAGGCAGTCAAGCACTTGAAAAAGATTATTTAAATGAAAACCACAGAATCATAGAATGACTTGGGTTTGAAGGGGCATTAAAGATCTTCTAGTTCCACTCCCTCTGCCATGGACGGGAACACCTTTCACTAGATCAGATTGCTTGAACTCCATCTAACCTGGTCTTGAATAGTTCCAGGGATGTGGCTTCCACAACTTCTCTGGGTAACCTGTATGAGTGCTTCACCACACTCGTAGTAAAGAATGTCTTCCTAACAGCTAATCTAAACCTACTCTCTTTCAGTTTAAAGCCATTTCCCCTTGTCCTGTCACTACATGCTTTTGTAAATAGTCTATCTTTCTTGTAGGCAGAGCATTGTAAGGCACACTTCCAATTTATTGCTTTTAAATAAGTTAGAATGCCTTGCACCATCTAAATTATGATTTCTATATTTTTTAAGAAACCAAGTAAGGATTGTTTTGTTTGCTTTGTTTTGCCTTATTTTTGCATTGGAAGGTGCTATTTTTAGTGGTTTATGATTTTGCCAAGTTTAAACATAGAAGTGAAACTACTGATGCTGAGTGTTTGCCTCAGAATATCTTTTGTTTATTTAGTGATTTTTTTTCTAACGTCAAAGGAAGTATGTTGAAGGGAAACAGAAGTCATGCAGTTCTGAGGGATTTCAAATTTTATGTACTCTGGCAGGTCTTTGAGGATCCATAGCTGAATGTGAGTCATCTTAGGTCTGAAATGGTGTCATGTTTTAACGCTTGTTGTGTACGCCCAGCCTGCTTGCTGCTGAGGTGGAGTGAGAGGCAGAAAGACCTTGACTTAGTGTAAACCCTTCTTAAAAACAGTGTGTTATCAACATTATTCTCATCTTACATCCAAAACACATTACTGTACCAACTACTCGGAAAAAAATTAATTTTATTTCAGCTGAAACCAGGACAATACCCACCCCATTCTATACCATTTCCATCATGGCCAGGTTCCAACATTTCCAGTACGTTCTTTCCTGTCTTTTTTATATACATACAGATGTAATTCCCTTAGTCTACGAGCCATTCCTCTAAAATGTCTGTTGAGATAATTTAGTCCATGGCTTTGGACTCCATCCATCATAGTAGTCCTTCAGGGCAGAAAATGGTTTGTGGTGTTGGATTGTTACATGATGAGGTCAGTTCTGGTTCTATCATTGCTGTGCTTTGCCCCAGTTCATCAAAATTCATTCTTCATTAACCTGGGCAATTTTCCTGTCTTGTAATTGATAGGGCATATAGCAACTGTAGTAGTGATGACATACAGTATTATACTGCAATTACCATCATATAGTTCAAATCACTGACTATTCTTAACCAAAATCAAATCCCCTTGAGGCACACATCAGAATTCCCCATCATTCCTCATTACCTACCAAGTGCACCCAGGCCCTTGAGCAAAAGCAGTCTCACAAGTGTATTTGCCACTGCCTGTAGCAGGAATAACCTGGGCTGTCTTCCGCAGCAAAATTTTTTATGTACACTACAGTGACTTTATCCCCTTCCACAGTACATACAATTTTGACTGGGCAGGGTCAGCCAGCTGGGTTTGGCAGATCCCCTTGACTTGACTGAGGGGATCTTACCAGGTGGCTTTTGCTTAATGTGTATCCCAGTGTTCGAAGGTCCCACCACCCATTTCTCAGTGCAGCCTTTAGAGTCCATTGCATCATTCAATTTTCCTGGAGGATGGTGCTGATAGGGCATGTGATATACCCACTCGATGCCATGCTCTTGGGATCAGGTGCCTATGAGATTGTTTCGGAAATGAGTCCCATTTTCTGAATCAATTCTACCTGGAGTGCCATGTCACTATAAAACCTGCTTTGCAAGGCTCAAGGTAGGGTTGGCATGGGGGGCATGGGATGTGTTTCCAGCTATCTGGTGATTTCTTCCATTATTATAAGCACATGGTGCTTGCCTTGAAGGGCTTAAGGAAGTGTGATATATTCAATCTGCCAGACTTCTCCATATTTCAGCCATCATCCTCCGTACCAGAAAGGTTTTAAGTGCTTGGCCTGCTTGATTGCAGCTCATATTTCACACTGAGGAATAACCTGTGCAATGGTGTCCATGGTTCAGCCCTCTCCCCTCCATCATGAGCCCATCTATATGTTGCAAACCTTCCTTGATGGTCTGAAGTGTCATGAGCCCACTGGGCCCTAAATAATCCGCCCCTTCTGTTGTCAGCTCAGAGTTTCCTGAGCCACGTCAATCTAGTCCACCTGCTGATTTGTTTTTATATTTTTAGTGGGTATGTGAGCACCTACATGATGTTACTTTTATAACCAGCAACAATATCTTGCCATCATTCAGCAGCCCAGATGAGTTTACCTCTGCGCTGTCAGTTGCTCTGCTTCCATTCCTGTATCCACCCCCACAGGGCATTTGCCATCATCGATGAATCAATATAGAAATAAAGTATTGGCCATTTTTCTCATTCAGCAAAATCTAAAGCCAGCTGAATAGCTTTCACATTTACATATTGACTCAATTCACCTTGTCCTTCAGGAGTTTTTATGACTTGTCATGTGGGACTACACTCAACAGCTTTTCACCTTTGATGGTTTCCTACAATACAACAGGACCCATCAATGAATAGGGCATACTGTTTTTCTTTTCATGGTAATTCATTATACAGTGGGGCCTCTTCAGCACATTCTCCAAAAATCCACAATGCCTAAAAAAAGCTTGTGTTTCCTTTTTGCTTGTTCATGGAGACATTACTCTTGCCTTGTTAATCACATCCATCTTGCCATTTTGTTCATAAAAACTGGATCTCCTATGCAGCTCCATTGACCTTGTTTTATGGCCAAACTGGTTTTCAGAAGGATTTTGGCTATTGTCTTCCCCTTCTCAAAAACTTATGGTGTGTGGTCCTACACAGTAATGACATCAATGTGTTTCAGGTGTTCCAGAGCTTCACCCTGTTCCAGTGCAGTCTGGATCAGTTTATGGCAGATGATCGGACTGTGTTTCCCCCCTTGGAACAGTCCAGGTGTGTTGGACACCGCTCCAAGTCAAAGCAAATTGTGTCCTGCACTCTGCTGTCAAAGGGATCGAGAAAAATGCATTGACCTGCCTGGCTTCCCTAACATTTAATTCCAGATTACTGGCCCCATTATCTCAACATCAGAACAGCCAGAACAACCATGTGCTCACCTGGACAACTTTGCAATCCTTTCACATATCTCACAGCTCACACATTGGGTAGTTACTACCTTATGAGTTCAATCTCTTCTTTCTCCCCAGGCAGCATCTGCCTATGTTCCTCTTCTAGTTCTCATGATGACCCTATGTGGGAGCAACAAGGTGCAATTAATGACCAATGCATTTTTTTGAACAGAAAAAAATTATTTATTTATATAATTTATTTATTTTATTGTGCATTTTTTTCAATTGAATCACAATTTTATAAATAAGTTTCCTTTTTGAATACTCTCACTTTCAAATGTTTGCTTTATGCAATTTTAGCATATTCTGATATAAGGATTTGTAGTGCTAATTTTATGTAAGCAATTTAGGCTGATTAACCCTCTAGGTTGGTCACAAATGTGTAGTGCAAATTGAAAGAGCATAGAACCAGATCTCCCTCTAGAGATAATTTTATTTCCTTCTTGAATTTTAAGCAAAACAATATGAACTTTTGAGAAAACCTAACTTCTTTGAGTAAGAACTATGCTAGTGATAGCAAGCTTGGACACAGGTGGTTTCCAAGAGCTCCGCCCATGTAAGGATTGGTCACGAACATTTTGTTTAACCCAACTGCCACTTTCTTTCTTCCCCTATATAATTTTTGAAAATTAAAGATTTGTTTTAACTTTTGCCCTTTTCTCCTGAATGTTAAAATTGATTTAGAAACCTGAGTCTTCAATATTGCTGGAGTATGGAGCTCCAAAACAAGCAGGGAATGGAACGTTTGGAAAGGCATGCTGGTTGCAATAGCTGGCTTTGCCAGTTACAAAGTGCCCATCAACATGGACATCTTAGTTAGAGTTCCTCTTCAATTATTTCCTGTATATATTAAAGAATGTGATATTTTTTGAAATGTGTGAATATTTTGGAATACACCTAAGGAGAATTAAACAAAAGGTATGTACCAAAAAAACATAGAGATGAAATATTGATCCGGGAAAAAGTTTTACTAAAAGATATCTCAATCAAAAAGCTGCAGTGAGATGCCAACCCCCACCTCAACAAAACAGTTGATGTGTGAGCTTTTGCTAAGCTGAACTAGCTTACCATCAGAGTGTCTTCTCTGAATTCTCTGTAATGATGGCAAATCTTATATAGTGACATAAATATTACTTCACTACCTTGGCAATTTCACCTGCTAGAACAAGTAATTCTGAAAACCATATAATGTTTGTTTGGTGTTACTAATATCAGCATAACACTTTCTTACACAGAGGAAAAAGCAGAGTTACACTGTGTTTCTTTAAATAGACCTAGAGAATTAAAGGTGTTTAATGTGTCTCTCTCACTGTAGGTAATGAATTCAGAGATCATTTGCAGTTTTGAGTAACAAGGAGTGCACCTTTATCAGCTTTTAGTGGATGCCCCTAGAACCCCTAGTCCCTAGAACCAACCTCTTTGCCTTATAGATCCGTTCCTATTACATGCTGATGTAGCTGCCAATGGATACCGTGGGCTTTTTTGTTCATGTTACACATCTTTATCTGTTCAGGACGGATGAGAGAGAGGGGAACAGGTAAAGGCAAGTAATGGGAACATTAAACAGGAACTGAGACTTCCATTTTTGTGTTTTTGTTTTGTTTTTTAAATTTCCTTTTTTTTCTAGAAAGTATGTGGGTTTTTTTGTTGTTGTTCTGGTTTTGGTTTTTATTTGGGTGTTTTGTTTGTTCTTTTAATGGGGAAAGTCCTGCTTGAGTGCCTTTTACTATATTTGGAACTAATGACCACTCTCTTAGGTAGTGGGGAAAGGGTGAAGGAGAAAAAGTTAGTTGAGGTGGACTGCTGCTTTAAAGATTTTTTTCTTAAGACAAAATGTACTAGAAAAAATCAGCAAAAATAGAAAAAGCCATTCTTGTCTCAGGTGCTGGAAAGACGTAGGCAGAACACATGGTCTCATCAGCTGCTCTGTGATGTAGCAAACTTGTAGCAGGATTGGGCTGTTGAGACTATTATTGAGTTACCTCGTTTGTCACAAGTTCACAGAAACGTTGCCTTGAGAAAAAGATGGCCTTACATGTCAAAATGAGACTGTTAGAGAGGAGAGAAATAGGGAGCAGTACAAAAGAGGTATGTCCCAGGACTTACTCCAGACTTAGCCAGAGGTTATGGGTATGGTTGTAAATCTGCATCCACCCCTCTGTCAGGTCTTACTGGGACAGCATTCAAAAAAATAGGAGATTCCTCAGTGTCCAAATGTGACTCTGGGGAGTGATGAAAAGGGTAGCAGCAATGGTTGTTCATCCTCTGACTCCACTTGCTTCCATTGCTTTGCTTCCCATCTAAAGTCTTCTTCTACTTCTCCTCTTACCCTCAAAACAGAGATAAATTAGTGTAAAATAAGATACAATTTATTTCTTATTCCTTTGGTTTCTTTATTGTTGTTCCTTTATTCACTTGTCACAACTTTTATTCCTTCTATCAAAGGAACCTTTGATAGATTATATCTGCTGTCCTGCTCCATGTTTTTTGCCTTAAGCCAGTAACTTCAGGGTGTTAGGATGCTTTATGAATCTTGACACAGTTTTCAAGAGTCCACTCTGAATAATATATGCTCTTATATGTGATGATGCTTGTATTGTGTCATAAAGTTCTAGTGGCCAGTCCTCTGAAATCATGTTTTTAACTTTAAGGATGTGAATATCTCAGCTAGGATAGTCAGGTCACCTAGTTACAGATATTTAACATTGGGATACAGTCTGGCCTTCTGGTCAAGAGAGATGAACTCTGAATTTGGAGGATTTCTGAATTATCCTTGAATTCATAAAAAGAATAAGAAAATGTTACTCCCAAATGGCATATTCATAAGGCACTTAAAACCCCAAAGCTAGTTGTTACAAAAGTTTCTTTCCAAGCTCTGGTCTGTGAACAGCTCTCACGCCTGCCTCTCTCCTCAGGGAAAATTTATCCATCAGTATTGCCATGATTTGAACATGAAGCCTTTGCTGCATTCATGAGCCTCAATTTTTTCCCCCACTTGCTCTTTCATCTTCCCCTTTTACTCTCCTGTCCTACTGTGTTCTTTCTGTTACTTTATCTGACACGATATTATAATAAAGAATGGGCTCTGGAAAGAAAGTTCTGGGCAATAAAGCCTCTTTTTGAAAAACTGTGTGCATAAAGTAAAAATAACAAAAACTGTCAAAAGAAGCTGTTAGTGTGAATGTATTTATTTTAGCTTTGGTGGAAAAGCTTGATTCAGCTCCAGGACTTCAGGAGTACAATAGTCAGTAATTTCTATATGAGTAGAACATCTATTTCTCTTTTGAAATATGGGACAATCTGAACCCCAGGTTGTCAGCTGCTTTTACATTAGTTTGGGGGAAAAAAAAAAGAAAAAGAAAAGAAAAAGATAGATCAACTATTTTTGAACCATTTATCAGTCAATAATCCAAGTCACTTGCAGGAATGGGGTTAAAGGATACTACAGCTTGAGTGAATACAGTGTAAACTGCAGCTCCTTCTGGGTGGTGCCAATATACACTGGGTTAGAAACTTCAACTTAGAGCCATACCCCTGGATGTAAGGGGAGCAGTGGGGTCATTTCACAAGTAAGGAGTGACAGAATGGGAGAGAAAGAGACTTTTCAGTGGGTACTGTGGTAGGTCTTGTCAGTCTATGACTTCCCACTGCGAGGGACTGGGTTCCCTGGTAACCCTGATACCATGCAGCTCTAGTGCCCAGCTGTACTCACCCAGCCAGTGCTGAGCTGTGCAAACCCCTCAGCTGAACACCCACGCCTAGAGGGGAGGGAGAATCACTCACATGACTGAAATCAGGAGCTCATCTGTGGGCTGGTTCTTCTGTTTGGAGACTCTGGCTGGGAGAGGAGATGTTACAGAGATGTGATTCATTCCTGATAACGAGTGGGTGAAACTCAGGAAGGGAGAAAAGCTGTGATTCAATGAACCTCCTGAACAAAGAGAGGACCAGAAGAGAGCAACCAGCAAGGACACTTAGAGAATTAATTTGTATGTATCATTTTCAAAACTATACTGCCATGTCCCCTTGAAATAAGTTTTTTGGAGGCAATTACAGTTCTTTATAATAAAACACTCAAATGTTGCAATAAAAATGTGTTCCTTAGTGCATTAGACATTTGTCTCTGCCATTTCCTTTATTTCCTAGACAATGGGTTGATTCAAACATCATAAGAAAAATTACAGACTAAGAAAAAATAAATCACTTTATTAAAAAGTATATGGAAATATTTTTCAAAATTTAATCAGAATGATATTTTCTCTGGTGCAGAGATATTTTCACTATTTGTAAGGTTGCGGGACTAGGGTAAGAAATTAGCAGAGAGAAATTATATAGCACGCTGCCAAACTCATAGATTCTGGGTGGGATGAATTAGGTGGAGATACAAAACCCAGAGCTGAAGGACTTTTCAGCACCTTAAAAAGAAGAAAAAAAAATAAAATTTTAAACACAAACTTGTTTACTTACATTCCTCCCACTCTGCTACCTTTTATCTATAGCTTTGCTTTTAAAGTAAAGTATCTCTCTCAATTTCATGAGCAGAGAGGATAGACTATGCGAAGTTTTATGGTTATTTCAGAGTCTGGCATGGACTGAAGAGCTGTGCTTATGAATTTCAGTGCAGCATCAAACTGCCAGAGGATGTGCTCTCTAGGGCAGAGATTATTAGCCCTTCGCTTGTGCTTTGCTGAGCCTATTTTAGATATCATCCCTGGGCTGACAAGGGCTCTGTTCGGCGGTGTCAGTCCAGTTGATAGGGTGCTGACACTGCAACACCGCTGCATGATTACCCCTGTGGCACTGGCAGATTCCAAGGAGTGCTGATAAGAGTCAAGTATGGACTTCATTTCCTCAACTTGAGAGTATGATGTGGGTCAAAAGAGGTTTGTCTGTGTTTCTAGCCCTCACCTAACAGCACTATTAGATGCTATTACTCTGTTTCAGTAATATGAATTCATTTGTTGCTAACCGAGTTTTCATTTAAAGATTACAAATACATTTCTGGACAGTAATTTAAGAGTTCTATTTCTCTGTAGAACTCATATGTGGAAATCAAGATTAATATTAACATGTTCATATATTGCTTTATATTTGGACAAAATCAGTAGGCATTTCTTAAAGAACTAAATACATATAAATTATTTATTCATTTTTTTGGTTGTAGACAAAAGTGTCCTGAGTTTTCCTTCAAGATCTCTGAAAGCAGAAATGATAGAAAGTACACATCACAATAAGAAAATACAGAGGTCAGATGAAACAGTAAAATATTATCTGCAGGCAGTATTCTACTATTCACAGGGACAGCTGTTAACTTGAGGAAGAAATTTCCCACATATATTTCAATATAAGGCAAGTAGATGAAGCAGGTTGTTTATTATAATAGGTCAAGTTATATGACGTGCAAATATGTTGGGAATTTGGAAGGCTTCTCCTGTTTTCTCATATTTATAACAATAGGTTACTCTCAGCTGGCATTATTGATGAGTAAAGCTACTGTTTTCATTAATTTCTTTCAAAATTTCTTCCAGTTTTGTAGGCTTCTTCTTTATATATATATATATAGATAGATATAGATATAAATGATATAAGACATTATTACTTAATTGAAAAGTCTACTTGGAGAGTTCATGCAAAACACTACAGAAATCACAGTGAACTATAAAAATTTGCACAGTGGACAGGGTGAAACTTTATAGGTGCTCTAAGCAAACTGAGAAAATCCCAAGTGAAAAGTCTAAGGTTTGTATTCATGAAATGAAAGGTTTCTTTTCAGAAACAGTTGCTATTAAAATGCTTCATTTTCATTTGAAAATAAATTTAAGCTGTAATTATAACATCAAATTGCACTAAATTTCTTCTACTTACTATTACTTTATATGTTTAGAAATTCTTTCAGTGCATGTTAGCCTATGCTGAGAATTTACCTTCCTGCAAACATTTTGGAAGAAAACTTTCTTCAAAAAATGTTGAGAAGCATATTGATATTGCAGCTAGAGCATTGGTTTTAGCATCTGTACTGTAAATTTAAATGAGGTACTGCAATGATATAATGTACTGTAATGATGTAATGTACTGTAAATGATGACCCATTTGCAAAATCCTTCTGAGGTAAGTAGTCTGTACTTCATGGCCTTTTTTGTCTGCGTTCAGTAATGCTTTCTATTTTAATCAAAACAGTTATGGTGGCAGACTCCACACTTGGGCTTGGGATGTGGAGCTGTTTTGTCAAGGCATCCTGTTCTCACATCTGAAGTAGAAACTCATTGCAAGCACTGTTAAAAACACATGAGGAAGCTGATTTGGGTGTTCTCTATTCAGGGCATGAAGGTGATGAAAAGAAGTTTCTTCAGAGCACAGAGAAATAAAGTCTGTGACAAAGGACCAAAGGGAAAACTTATGAGGAGCAGATAGGAGTGAAGGTTACTTGGTGTTTGTTTTCATGGCAAAGTCCTGAGTACTTCGGCAAGGGTGCAGTGAGTCAGTGCTACCCCTGGAATAGCCTGGGAAGCACACCGTTCATGTGGGAAGGACCCCATGGGAATCTGACAAAATCTCTGATAAGACAGGGAGTCTGGTTGCAGGCAGCCACAGTTCCTGGCACACAGGATGTCCCCAGATTGCTGCACTAAGAAGGACTTGGGTGTCTTCACATTAGAGTTAGTAGCTGTAGGTCGAGTTGAACATTAGCTTAGTTGACCATTGGTGAAGGTACAGTAATTCCACAGCAGTGTTTAGTGGTGTACATTTCTAACAAAATTGTGGAGACCAGCATGGAGGGCCACAGTAGAATTTCTTAACTGAAAGTAATGTTTTCTGAGGAAAAACCAAAGGGAGAAACATCTACATTCCCATTGACTTCTCCTTTGCCAGGTGCATTTCAGTCTTTGAATATTCATCTAAGTACATCTACAGAGCTGCTGATGATATTAAGAGCATTGCATGGCTACAACTTTTTATTGTAGACTCTAAAAAACAAAAATGTGAGACACTTAAAACAGTGTGTAAGAGCAAAGAAAATTATTTTCCCTCTTTTTTTTCCTTGAAATTAATTTTTAGGATGACTTCTTATATTTCTAAGAGGTATATCTTGCTCCTGTGCACACTGGTTGTTCTTTTTCCTGTTCAATTTTATTGATTCGCACACAGTTTTCCTAAATGTGGACTCTGTTTCATTGGCTTCAGCAAGAGCTGGCTCTACTTGCCGAGCCAGAATCCAAATTCAGCTTTCCTGGTCCTTGCAGTCCCTTTTGCCTCCACTGTGTCACCTCTGACTGTGGGAGGCTAAACATGAGTTCTTACTCCCTCCGGACTGTCTTAAGAAACCCGGTATCTGGCAGCTTGCCGAGCGCAAGCGTTGTGGCTTGAGAAAATCTCCAGCTTCAGGAATGAGCCTAGCTCCCGCCCAGTTGTTTCAAAAAGAGCAGGACTCGTTCTGCTTTTAATTTCTTTGTTTTGTTAGTTTATTTGAGAACTTCCCAGAAACACACTATTCTCCTGTGGTTTACGGAAGTAAGTCTACTTATGCCTTTCTGTTTTCTCCATGGTACCTGATTCCTGTTTTCAGAGAGAGTAGAGGTCTCCCAGGGTAATCCAATCCTGAAGCACAAAACAGTTGTTGCCAACATGAATTCAATGCTGCAGAAGGCAAGTAGAGCAGCGCTTGAGGGAAGTGCAGTGAAGGCATTTTTTCTTTTAGAAAGCACAGAAACTAATGAGTCACTTCTTTCAAAGAACCTTTCCCCAAAGGAAACTATTAGGACAACTAGCTGGTGTTTGTCATTTTGTACATCTCAGTCAAAGTGATCTTTATCTTGATTTTGAAAAAGTCAGGGGAAGAGGAGAAAATTATGCTGGTTGAAAGCAAAGTTTTGGTTTTGACATTTTTTTGTTTCTTTTGCCTTGCCTATAGTGATCCTATTCAAATTTCACAGGTAGTCTTTGCATCTCCTGAAAGAGTTATTGAAAAGCACCTATCTTCAAATATATCAACAATGTAAGTGGAGAGATTCAGTAAAAGGCAATCCTGAGAACAAGGGTGAGTTTTTGATCTTGTTGACGGAGGGAATTGCCAATGAAGAATTGAAGAAAAAGGGAAGTTTGAGAATCTCCAAGCCTTTTAAGAAAAATAAATGGTATTGATAGCTTTGAACACCATCTTTTAGTAGTCAATTCCTAGAAAATTAATTATGAAAAGATGAGCCACTTTATTAAGTATCCTGTAAAATTGTTTTGGAAAAGAGTTTTTGATAACATCACATAAAAAAAGTCAATTTAGAGAAGACAGGAGTTAATAGGAAAAATTCAAATAAGTGGATGAGGGATGTGGAGACCAGTTGGGACTGAGTGGAATGCTACTAATAGTTGCTGAACTGTGTGCATAAATATGCAGGTGAATAAGAACTTAGATTAATAAGACAGAAATATATTCATTGCCATACTTGTTTCGAATTGGAGAGAATCTATAGTTAAGTCATGAAAACAGTGAGATTTGTTGCCTCACCTTTTGGCAAACTTCTCGGAAAAATCTTTTCATTTATCATAATTATTTTTTTAATTTACTTTTAAATAAGAAAAAATGGTGGCTAAAAGGTCAAGAAAGTCTGATGCTTGGTTTGTCTCTGTGGACAGTATTCCCTTGTGTAGTTACTCAGCTGGTTTGTTTTACTTTTTTTTCTTTCCTATAGTGCCTATGAACAGACTTAATTTTCTTTCTCTTGTTTCCACTACAAATTAATCTTTACTTTCCAGTCAATTGATTTGTGACTGAGAATTGCTTCAAATGTAACATCTTTGGTGTAATTTATCCCTTTCTAATACAAAATTAAAAATAAAGAAACAAAAGGATTAGCAATTCTCTCTCCTTAAATGGAATAAGGAATATTATTAAAAAGGTCATTATCATATCCATTTGAGCCCTCTAGAGCTATTAAAAACTTATATTTCACATTAGATATTAGAACATTCATGCTGCAGAGACATGTGTGCTCTCACAATTGAATGGGTACTATATACATGAATGTAATTTTCACTATTTAATTAGATGAGTTTAACTCTAAAATTCATTATTTTCCTCAATGGGGATCTCTGCAGCTCGGAGGAACTTGTATTCTTCTTTTTTCTTTTTTTCTTCTCTAGTTCAGGGGTCAGGAGGGAAGGTAAAACTCTTAAAAACTATTTAAGTGCATCACTAATCAGATCAACATTGTGCCTTTTGGTAGTTTGCTCAGGTTTTTGTCATATGTCTTTTATATAGGTGATGATTGCTTCCAAGTAATTTTTTGAACATTTTTCCTGTCTTGACAGTGTCAAAGGTTTCTTTTTTTTCAAGTTGAAATGAATTGGTCAAGCCATTACTTTTCCTTTGGAAAAAAAATGTCAAAAATCTTAAGAGATATTTGCTAAGATTTTCAATAGTCATTTAGCTGAAGTTCAAGAGAAAGAATGAAATAACAGTGATGGAAGGCTCATATTAAATGAACAGGAACCAGATGTCTTTGTAAGGGGTATAAAAGAACAAAACATTAACTCCGTGTTTTCAGTTGAACATGGTTTGGCTTGCTTTTACTTTGTCCTTTTTCTTCTCAACCAAGTATCTCACAGTCTTACTTGGTACAATTAATTCTTCTATCTGTGACATTACTCAATGTTTAAGGATTACAGACTAACACAAACCCTAGTGGAATCAATGAACTGAAGAACAGACTCTTCAATATCGTGTCTCTCACTGAAAATATCTGAGGTATTTTTAGCTGATAAACTGTAGGTTTGGTGAAAGCAGGCATTATATCAGTTTGTAGTAACTCTCTGATGTGAATATTTCTGAACTTTGCAGGGTTCTGAAAGTATTTCTAGTACCTTTTGTCTAAGACTGAATTATAGCCAGCTCCAGACAAGGAATAGGTAATACTTAAATGGCCTCTGAAGCAGCCCAAAAGTGAAATTAACTCTCAGGTCCAAATACTCGTGCCAAGTTTCTGGCTATTATACTGTAAAAATGGAGGTATGCTCTCTCCACTCATCCATCTATTTCAGCCCTTGAACACTTCTTCCTAAGTTAGTGAAAGCCACTTCTGAAAGATAATCACATAGCCCGTATAATTCACGATGAAAGGCTTTCTGCCTAAGCTGTATATCTTCATGGTTTTGGATAACATTTCTCCCTGCCAAAACCTCCTGAATATGCCCTTTTTGTGGATTTTTTTCTTTCCCTTTGCATCTCTGACTGCACCATTCACCTGCATTATTCAATTAAAGAAATAAGCACTTAAATCTTTCTATTAGGTAGTTTTCAAATCAGATGCAGAAATCATATGTTATTGCAGAATTTTAACTTTTGACTTCTTAATAGTTTACAGTTTTCACAGCACCTCTAAAAATTAGAATTCAAAAGCAAGAATGGATACTTTGTGACTGATTAATTTCTTAATTCTTTTAGAGCGTGATGCATGGGTTGCTCATCAGTTTTATAGGGTAATGTGTCATGCCACTTATAAATGTCTCATTATCTTCTCTATGCAAACACATGTATCAGAAATACAACAGTTGAATGCATGTGGGATTTATATTTCCCTAGGGAAAAGTAAAACATCAGACTCATTATAACGTCTCTAGACCCAGTTGGTTGCATGCCAAGCGTCACCTGGCTTGCTGAGAGCTTCTTCTAGGTTTAGGACAGACATAAATGTACCCTAATCAGGGTGTTATGCAAGTACTTGGCTTGGACACAGGCAAATTAATATTGTTTCCATTCTTTATGAGAATTTTTCCCTTTACTCCCTTATACTACGTGAGATAAAAGATGAATTAATAAATGAGGAAAAAGTAATGCTTTTCTTGTAGGGCTTCCTTATACAAGCAAGAAGCATGTAAATTACTTAAACATTTTTGTTATTTTCAACTTTTTCTAATACTAATTTTATCCCAAATATTAAGTAAATATGTGTTTAATCAAAACCAGAGGTATAGTAAATTAGAGAATGGAAGATTTTAGCAAAGAAGACTGGAAAAAACTCATTTTAAGAACCAGTAATTTCACAGAGACATTATTGATTCTGACAGTTACTTTTATGGAACTACCATCTCATTAAAAATCAGAAAGTATCAAGTAGTAGGAATTTATAGGAAAATAACAGGAAACTATATAAAGAACAGAGTGTGTGTTTGTAAGTTTGTGGTTCACCCATATCTTGAACACCGCATCATTCACATTCCCTCTTATCGAAAAGTTCACATTGAAGTAATGGAAATATTCAGGGAAAAACAGTGGTCAAAGGCAGGGAGCAGCTTCCATACAAGCTGTGACTTGGTGGGTTGGCCATATGTATTGGGTTTGCATAGCAAGATTTTGGTAGTGGAGTGTACTGCAGAGAAGATGCCAGAAGATTCCCTTATGTCTGATAGAGCCAATGCCAGCTGGCTGCAAGACGGACTTGCCATTGGAGGCCAAGCCCATTTGTGGTGGTAGTAGTGACTCTGGGATAATGTATTTAAGAAAGGACAAAAACTGCTGGGCGACAGCATCTGGGAGAGAGGCATGGGAATTTGTGAGAGAAACAGTTCTGAAGACACCAAGGTCAGTGGAGAAGGAGGTGCAGGAGGTGCTCCAGGTGCCAGAGCAGAGATTCCCCTGCAGCCCATGGTGCGGACCATGGTAAAGCAGCTCTGTCCCTGCAGACCATGGAGGTCCACAGGGGAGAAGAGATCCACCTACAGCCCTGCTGGACTCCATGCCAGAGCAGGTAGAGTACCTAAAGAAGGCTGTGACTCCATGTGCAGACTATGCTGGAGCAGGGTCTTGACAGGACCTTTGGACTCATGGAGAGAGGAGCCAAGAGTCAAGCAGGTTTTCTGACAGGACTTGTGACCCTCACTGGAGCAGCCTGTTCCTGAAGGGCTGCAGCCCATGGAAGGCACCCGCTCTGGAGCAGCTCATAAGAACTGCAGCCTGTGGGAAGCAGTTCATGAAGGACTGTATTCCGTGGGAGTAACCTCATGCTTGAAGAGTGCGAGATGCAAGGAGCAGGAGAGACAACGCATAACAAACTGACCACAACCCCCATTCCCCATCTCCCTGCTCTGCTCAGGGTGGAGAAGGTGGAGAAGTCTGAAGGAAGCTGAGCCTGGGAAGAAATGAAGACTGGGAGAAGGAGTTTTTAGATTTTATCTTATTTCTCACTATCTTACTCTGTTTAACTGGCAATAAGTTAAGTTAATTTTCCTAAATCAAGTCAGGTTTTACCCATGACAATTATTGAAATGTGATCTCTCCCTTTCCTTATCTCTACCCATGAGCTTTTTTTAAATTTTCTCCCCTGTCCTTTTTAGGGGGAGGGGAATGATAGAACAGCTTGGCAAGCACCCAACAGCCAGCCAAGGTCAACCCACAATAGATGACACAAATAGATGACACGGAGATGGGGAACATGGAGGAGACAGGCATACAATAATTCTAAAATCACAAATGCCATGGCAAAAGGAGACAGTGTTTGCTGCCTCTTCAAATACAAAAACTAGGGGCATGAAATTAATCTATGAGAAGCCCATTACCAAAGAGACAAAAGAGAAAGTCCTTCATGTGATTGTAATTGGAATCAATGAACTTACTGATAGACAATGTTGTGAATGATTAAAGGTTACATGGTCTTAAGGAAGAAATGGACAAGTACTTGGAGGCAGTATCTGTTGGGGGATAGTAAACATAGAAATCACATCAGGCTCTGGAAATCAGCTGAGTGGAAAACATATGGAAGCTATGAAAGTACTCAGGGGAAGTATTGTATTTAGCTAAGATTGTGAATAGGGCTCTGAGCAACCTGACCTAGTGAAAGCTAGGTCCATGGCAGGGTTACATTAAATGGTCTTTAAAGGTTCCTTCCAAACCAAGTCATTCTATGTGGTTGCTGGTTTTGCTGTCATCAAACAGATGGCTATGGCCATTCATGGGAACAATATCAAATCAAATAGAACAAATAAATCCTTGGACTTGCCCAATACTGGTATTTTTATGAGGAAAAATAAGAATGTAACCTATAGATAACTAGAGTCAGACAAGATGGATCTCACTCAAATTTCTGAGAAGTAGGAAAAAGTCCAATGTGCATATTTCAGGGCAAAGAAAGGGGATGAATGTTCATCCTGGAAGATATATCAGCTCTGACATCCCCTTTGTCCATGCAAGCAGACATCTGGGTACAAATGGTGAGCAGTATAATTGCTTTGAAAGCACTGCTCTGAAAAGACTGTATAAGCAGTGAGAAATACAGTCTTTCAACATATTGAGAACAAGAGCAAAGTACAACAAAAAATAAAACTATCTCTTTGCTAGGTCATTTCTAGTAAATTTTCTTCAAAGATCAAGTCATTTAAGTAAACCTGCACCAATGAAAGGAACAAGCAGTTTAGAGGCAGACACTTTGATGCACGAAAGGAAAGACAATTACCTCAAATACTATGAGTAACCTGCTTTCAGGTAGGTATTTTGGGGTTGGGGTTGTTTATTATAGTATTGTATTTTGTGGTTTAGAATGATAACATATTTTGGCTTGGAAAATAGCTAATCCAAACCAAAAGGAATCTTTCTTTCTTTCTTTCTTTTTTAACCTGTTATATCCAATCTCTTATGGAATTAACAATCCAAAATTAGCATCTGAAGGAGTGTGCTGTGAGGGAAGTGGGGACAGAAATTTTTGCGTCACAGCCTAAACTATTATTTCAAGTATTGACAAATAGATTAGTCATCTTCTTATTGATGAAGACAAAACTATATCTGTACTGCTTAAAATATAAGGGTGCTTACATCACTCTTTATGAATTTTCCTTATCTAGAATCATAGAATCATTTAGGTTGGAAAAGACTCTTATGATCATCCAGTCCAACCATAATCCTGACCCTGCAAAGTTCACCACTAAACCATGTCCCCAAGTGCAACATCTAGACATCTTCTAAATACCTCCAAGGATGGTGACTCAACTACTTCCCTGGGAATCCTGTTACAAAACTTGACAACCCTTTCAGTGAAGAAATTTTTCCTAATATCCAATTTAAATTTCCTGTGCCCCAATTTGAGGCCATTTCCTCTTGTCCCGTCACTTGATAGCAGGGAGAAGAGACCAACCCCCAATTGTCTACAATCTCCTCTCAGGTAGTTGCAGAGAATAAAAAGGTGCCACCCTGAGGCTCCTTTTCCCCAGGCTAAACAACCCTAGTTCCCTCAGATGTTCTTCAGAAGATTTGTACTCTAGACCCTTAAGCATCTCCGTTGTTTTGCTTTGGACATGCATACTTATCAGCTAACCAGTTTTGGAAAACTCAAGTTGCATTTACCATTTTCAAGTATTTTGACATCTTTGTGTGGAAGGGTTGCTCACTACTACTGGTAAATTTCACCCCTGAATTCTCTTAGAACTGCTTACAGTATGCTAGAGAGGTTTTGCACGTTATTACCAGCTTCTTTTAAGTAACTGTAAAATGTGATACAGAAGTCTCCTTTACAAAGTCCCCCTAAAATAAGAATTTCAGTATGGAAATCTGTCCAGTTTCTTTTACAGTGAACACTAACATAGAGAACTGGTTTTATGCTTTGCAATCCTGTCCTCTTTCAGGTTTTTCTTGAGTACTTTGACAAACTGTTGGTCCTACAGACTTCGCCAAACTTCTTGCTGCTGAACTGTTTGAAGAAAAATTTTGTATTTAGTTTAATTCCCCTTGACAGTTGTTCTTCAAACCCTCTTTTGGGCCCTCCTGGTTATGTTTTTACATTTAATCTTTCAGAGTTCACGATTATTTCATTTTTCTTAGGTTTGACACAGCTTCAGCCTTCTGAGAGATGCCTTCTTCTTTCCAATAACCTCCCTCACCTGCTGTTCAGTCCTCATGACTTTTCCACCCTTTCTAAAAATACTTTAAAAAAACTCAGTGGTATGCATTCATCAGTGCTGCTCCTTCAATAATCTCTACACTGTAAGGTTTTAATTCTCTTAGCTGCTTACTTTAAACAAGTTTCTTCATCTTTGTGTGGCTCTACCTCTTGAAATGGGGCAAAACTGTGGTGTAACTTTTTGGCTTTTGTTGCTCCTGTAGGGATATGGAGTTTATCTAGAGTCACACATGCAGTTTTGAGCCACATGTGATAGTATGGACAAGGTTGAGGGAGGTGTCCCAGTTTTTGGGCTGCCTTCACAGCTGCTTCAGGATGTACTTGTTGATGTACTCATAAAAATGTGATATCTGTGTTACATACCAGTGTGAATCTTTATAAGGGTAATTACTACTCTCGTATTTCCTGCCCTTTCTGCCTTTAATCTCTCATGACATAGTAGTCAGTGCTGCCATCCTATCTGCACAGTCACTACTGTCTTATGTTCTTCCTAATTAGGCCTTGAATTTTGGTCCCTAAGGACATTTAGGCACTTGATCAGGTGGGCAGTTTGTCAGTTTTGATTCTTATCAGATTAGGCTTCTCCGATCCAGTAACTGTTGAATGTACACATGAGAACATGAGATGGGAAGACAGCAGCAACAGAGTTCAGGAAAGGGGTTCTCACCCCAGGGATACAACCAGATTTTTTCCATGGTCAGAGAAGCACGAGGAGCTCTTCTAAAGAACATTTAATGTATCTTCTTTAGAGTAAGATTACCCATTTTATTCTTAAATTTAGGTTGGCTGCTTCTCAGTTATTTTTACAAGTACAAAATATGCATTTGAGGTCTTGTTAATGAAGTATTTAAATGCCTAAAATATGTCTTCAGGGAAAAAGAAGTCTGTGATGTACACTGATTGGTTTGCCCTCCTTCCTTCTGCTGAAATTGCACCAATTAACTCTTTTAATTGTTGTAGACAGAGGTCCTTGGGTGGTAGGGCTCACAAAGGGAGAGCAACAGAAATGGGATGCATTGATTCTTGTTCTTAGTCCAAGGACCCATTTTTATATTAAATGGTTAATGAGTAAGTGAAATCCTTGGAATAGAGATTGTCTGTCAATAAAGTAACTTTACTCTTCAACTCTCTCAGTCTTGAGCCAGTACTGCTTAAGCATGAAAGCACAGTTTCAGGTGCCTGAAGGATTTTGAGGGCTAAAAATTTTATTCTTTGAAGGGAGGATAACGTCTTTGCATAAAAAGAGATGGATACACAAGGATGAGGAAAAAGGGTTGAGAGTTGTATTTTTATGCGTGATGCTTATAAAAGAAGCTAATCCCTGTTAAGTAGCTCGGAAGAGATATATTTCTTATTTAAGCAGTACATACCAGTTATATTGATTCAGCAATAGAAATAACCGGTTTTGCGTAACATATAAATCTTAATAATTAAGTGATTAATCTGAGACTATTTCTGTAAAACAGCAAGATGCATGTGCCATTCCATTTGGAAAGGTGCAGGCACTAAACCATCTCTGGTTTGAAGGTGAGGAAAACTATGGCAGCTCATGACAGCTGGTGAACAGCCCATAAATACATAAAAGACAGTTTCAGCAGCTGGTTCCCTAAAGGCTCCCGTGACTTAGCAAATTTAAAATCAACTTTCTTATGCACTGAAACACAAAAATACAATTTTTTGGTTAATGTCCCAAATAATTAATGACTTTGCAAGTTTTGGTCAATTTCAAATTTCATAGACATTTGACGGAGCAGTGTTGTTACTGCCTGAATTCTTTTGTACTAGGCTAGAAGTAGCTCCTTTTAGACTTCTTAATCACAGAGTGTGGGGGTTTTTTTGGATTTTTTTATTACATACTCAGAGGAAGTACTTAATGTGTGGCAATTCACAGATTTGAGGTCAGTTTTCGGTGTATATGACTCTGTGGACTACATTTCATAGGCAACATCATAGGGAGTTAAATTATTACCTTTAAAAAAAAATAGAAACTTTCATAGTACTTTTACTTAGCAAAAATGTGAAGCTTCCACTTATAGGTGTGTTCCTGTCCAATAACCCAGTGAAGCTGTTTAAACTGACAACTCCCACTACAGGCAGAATTATTCCTTATCTGCAATCTCATATATCAAAGCATTTATATTCTTTTGTTCCATTTCATATAATGTAAACTTTCATTCTGAAGTGTCTGAGAAGCTTTCTGCAGTGCAGAAAGTAATCTAACTGGCGTCCATCATATCTATTCTTGCATCTATTCCTTATGGGAAAAATGAAAATTGTGAAGATGCTTTGAGTTTATAAATGAAGTCAAAGCTGAAAATATCTTTGGTTATTCAGGAAGTACATTCTAAATGCTTAGCCCCGGAGAAAATGATGTCTCTAGTGCAGATGCGCTCCACCTTCACTGTAGAAAATTTCAGCATGTCAGAGAAACACTGCTGTCGGCAATGTTGCTAATGTTGGCCTTTCAGTTATCCTTGCTTGAAACAATGATGTTTCAGAAGGCGATAACTGGGTCCTTGGACAAGAATAAATACTGTACAGGGAACCAGTCCAGAAAGCAGAAGATAGTTTTGCTACCCAAACAGTAGAAAGCACTGTTTGAAGGAGGTGCTACAGTATTTTATATTTCTTAGTGATCACTGCCCATTGGGATGAAATGGAGGACTTAATGTCAGTGAAGGAAAGCAATGTGACTGACAGGCTGATGTCACTGGTTGTGGGTGCCACTAGCAAAAAGATTGCTTCAGGCTGACTTTTAGGTCTACCCTGATAAAACAAGAGCTCTAATGCCATGCTTTGGCTAAATAGAAATACTAACCAGCTAAGAAACAAGATCCAGCTTTTTTTTCAAGTATAAAGGATTGGTTTTGCTGCTATACGTAACTCACAGCAGCCTAGCCATTAAAGCTAGCATAGAATTAGTCTGTCACCTTCCATATCCTGCAGTTGATATAAATAAACAAATAAATATCATCCCTCCAAATATCCAAGAAGTGATCTCTCCATGCCAAATTTTGCTCCTAAACTGTGTATATGTTAGTTTTAACCTCATTGGAGTTGCTTTTCTATAACCACAACTGGAATTTGGCCCTTAATAGTAACTGAGTCTTCACTTTTTGTAATGTAGGTCAAGAGAAGAAATTAAATGATGACATTGTGCTTGCTTACTGTGGCATCCCCCAGGAGTTGGTGTGGTCCCTACTGATTGCCTTGAATCATTAATAAGAGGGTAACTGCATTGCACAACCCACAATATATTCTCAGCAGACAAATGCATTGACGATGCTGCACCATGAAAAGACTTAATTGCATTGACAGTACATTTTTTTCACAGCTTAGAGTGTTTATCAAAATTGTGCTTGTAGCATCTAAAAATACTGTAATTAATGCAGCTTTTGGCCTCTTCGCACACTGTTTTCTTTTTAGTTTCTTCTGTTAAAGAAGACAGCTGTTTGCTAGGAAAACAAATTCATCTCTTTTCCTTCTCTCTCTCGCCTCCTGTTTTGTATTTGAGTGCATCAGTAGGAGGCTCACAGTTTGTTGTAAATGTTCATTCACAGTTTCTGCAGATTCCTACATTCATATTCACAAAGGCAGAATATTTCAAGATGTCCTTCATATCAAGTTACTGCTACTTCACATCAGATGTGAGGAATACAAAATAATCTTTGCTTCCAAAGGCAAGACAACATAAACAAACAAACAAACAAACAAAAGTACAAAACTCACTGTCCTTGAAAGGAGTGTGAAAATTTGAATCAGCTATTTCTTAATTCTTGTTTCCTTTGATTGCTGATTGAAGGGTGGCTTGTGGGTATTAACATGGAGAGTATGTTATAGAATAAGGAAAGCAGACCTTCTTTGATAAGATAAAGCATCTGCAAGTGAAGGTGAGGGAGATGCTGCTGAGTCTGCTTTTAGCACCACTAGGCAGCTGTCCCTTGGCTCCTGGGAAGGCCAGGACAGTGTTTTCCTTTTTCTGCTTAAATATTCAGTCTGTGAGGAAAGGAAAGGACACAAAAGCATGACACTTAGTTTAGTTCAACACTATAGCTGTTGCTCCTATGCTGTGCAGCTGTGCATGTGGGGATCTGCAAACTCATGAGAAACCCTACCTGCTTAGCAGTGGGCAGGCTGGGAGTAAGGGAGGGGCATCTGCCCTCTTGCGCAGAGAGCAAACAGAGAAAAGGGAATTTATACTGGAAAGAGATTTGACTTGAGTTAAAGATGACACTGGAAAAAAATATATTTGAGCATTAAGAAAAAGAAGGCTTAACATCTGTTTTGCTCACACCTCTACCTAAATATAGTGTGATCATAACTCATGTTTGTCATCCATCTGCTACCATTAACTGTTGTAAAGTGCTCTATTACTTCAAACATCCTCATTGGGTTTTAAAATGTTCCAGTCCCTACATATTGCCTTGTAAATCTTGTATTACAGTGAGGAAGACTGTGTACATAGCAGAGCTTTGCAAGGCTGCAATTTTGCTGAAATGACTATTATTACTGTATAGACTGCAATGGTAAAGCTCAAGTGGTGCAGTACATCTCTGCTGCTGATGTAGGACTTGAAGCTCTATTAAAACAGGAGCCAATTGAAAATATTTATTATTTTCTGGCATAAAAGCCAGAAATGCACTGTGCACACAAAAATGAGAAGGCTCAAGATCAGAGCCAGAGAGAAAGTATCTTGAATTCAGCAAATGCTTTCTGCTCTGTGAATAAAGGCATCTGGACCCAAGCTGCCCTTACATTGCTAATTGGTGGTGTGTGTGAGAATAGGATGCACAATGAAAGAGCATCAGAGCTGGAATCAGGTAAGATACTGGTCCTGCAGTGAAGCCTGCACCCACTTAAGCCTATAACCACCATAAGACAAATTAATTAAAGAATAAAAATTCATAATAGTTGACAGAGAAAGTTAATGAAAGTCATATATATTTTAAATAATTACAATTTTAATGAAGGTTCATTTAAACCATTCTTTCTCCTTCATGATGTTAAAATGGTATTTCATATGAGATGGAAGAGCTTGAAAATTTCTTATGGTAGTCTTCAAGGAATTTTATTTAGGTTCTTGGTTGCTATAATCTTCCAAAATAATTTGAGTTTAGTGTATTTGGAAGAAAAGAAGTCACTTTCTTTTCCAGTACAAACTTTACTCTTGGAAGTGCTGTTTTAAGGACTAGATTAAACTTAATGCATTTAAAATCTTTAATAAGTTTTAAACCACTGAAAAAACAAGGTATCCCTAATATAGAAAATGTATGTTGCTGGCAGTTCTTTTCATTTCATTTATTACCAAGACAACATTAAACTGCAGTGGTTATGTCACTGCTATTAAAATTACACCAGGACTGTTTGAAAGGGATGGGAAACACAGACCCAGCATTCTGTACCTGATCCCAGATCAACTGTTGAAATCAACAGTGGCCTTTGCATTGTAAGATTTTTTTTCTTGTATAATATGGAGAACAAGGAGTGTAGCTTATAAATTTTCCTTTGTATATGATGTGGAAAACCACAGAAAGAAAATTATTTGGTAACTGAAAACTATTTTCTGCTTTCACAAAGCATGGCACTGTAAGGTATTGGATGAATAGGAAAAAACCCTCCCTTTGCATCGTGCTGCTGAGGCTTTTCTAGCCTTTCGAAGAGGCCGTCATTATGGACGAGAATACTGACATTTGAAAGCCCTCTTACCCACTGATGCCGAGAAGTGTGGAGAACTAGCTTCCCTCTCTCCCAGCCGTACTCAGATTCCTTCACTTCTTAGCAGAGACACCCTCTGTCCTTCGGTTTAGCAGAGAAAGAAAAATAGCAGAAAGAAAGATTCGTCAATAAAGTTTTACTTAATATGAATGTGGATTTTTAAATAAGTGAAGTAGCAGCTTTTTAGCCAGCTGTCTGTCAGGCTTCTACTTCACTGGCTCCCCCACACAGGGGTCAGTGAGGCAAGCCCAGTGAGGCAAGCTTCAGAAAGCTGCCTACAGCCCATTAGGATTTAATGTTCTGAGGGGAAATACTCTGCTTGCAGCCCATCATCCAACTGCCTGCAAATGCCCTGACCCATAGTGTGAACACTCCTGTCTCTCTTTCTCCTTTCCCCAACCAGCTTCGTAAAGGTCTTCCATGATGCAGCCACAGGGATGCTGTAATGCCATGTCACTGCAACAATGTATTCCTGGCACTATTATTGCTCTCTTACGGAAGCAAGTGTCAGAGACATCAGAAAAGAAGCAGCAAGTGATGGTTTGGGATCAGCCTGGAAAAGAAACTGCAGTTGGCAGCTAATTGGCTAGTTTGCTCAACACAGGATCATCTTCACACAGGCAGACTGAGCTTTTCACCGCTGCCCTTTCTGTGACCATGCCCTTTCTGTGACCCAGTAATTTAGAGCCTTTTAGAAAAATTATCAACTTTAAAGAAAATACAGAAGTAAACCAGAAATTTAAGTGCAACTGTCACTCTAATATTACTACTAGCCTGCTTCATTTAAGCAGGTTTTTGTTCTGTGCTATTTAAAAAACTCTTAGTAATGTCAAATGTTAAAAATACAGGTGCTATTACTGATTTTTAAGCTGTTCAGTTACACTAACATTACAATTCTTAAAATATTCATGTCTAATTTTACCACTGAGAGGAATTGTGGGTTGTAACTCCACAGGAATCAGTTTTGGAAAAGCAGGAACCAGGGTATGTTGCAAGCAGTTCCTATCAAGAAGCTATTCAGATAACTGCAATACCAATTGCTTTACAAAAAGCCAAATTGTTATTTTCAATAAATGACTCCTTCACAGTGTGTCTGATGGTATCAGCGTCTAGTGACAAAAAGTGATCTAAGACTGATGCCTGTACACTGAAAAAAGACCAGGAAAAACTGGTTTTTCTTTTTTTATGATGTATATACTTTGGATAAAGGAGTTATAAACAATTTACTATATAAACGCTTTGTCTGTTCCTGCTGTTAAACACAGAATAGTAATTTTGAGTAATATTTCAGTTGTCTGTAGATTTAAAATTTTGTTTTTATTTTTCATATAAATTGTACCTTAAACTCCTTTAGCAGTCACAAGAGTTATGGACACTACTAAATGATCTTTCTCTTGTTCTTTACTAGTCTAACACATAAGTTTGTGTGTATGGTTGATTTATGAACATCATTAGTTATAAAAAATTTAAAGTTTTTCAACAAAAGCAGCAGACATTTACTACAGAATCTATGATATTTTATCTTTCCTTCACTCATGGATTAATTTATCACACATTCAGGTCATGTGTGCTTGGCAAACTGGAGGACCATTGTGAGACTTGAGAAATATGAAGGCATATTGCAGCTCTTGAAATATAGAAATAAACTTATACCAGCACTCCTTTCTAAAGGAAAGGAAAAAAAAATAGACTCAACAGCAGACCAAGGTAAAAAAAAAAAAAAAAAAATTTCTAGGTCCATTACTGAAAATTGCTTTTTACCTTGTATTTCTGTAGCCATGAGTTGTGGCAGTTTAAAAGTACTAGGTGCTGTTTGTGGAGTGACAGTGTTTACCGCCCAGATATCCAGACTCCAGATCCTTTCATCACTCTGTGATACACTGGTTGATTATATAAACCGGGTCACTGAACTAGTACTCCATAATCACTTGGCTAAAAATAGTGAGTCACAATCCTTCCTCAGCCTCACTTGGACATTCATAGAGTTTCTGTGGTTTTGGCTCCTCATCATGGCTAGGCTTCATGAATGAAGATTTGGGAAGGGCTTTACCCACATTTGCTACAAGCACATCGGTGGCTAAAGAGGCCAATACGAGATAGACAAGTCTGGTTGCAAAAGGCACAGCAGAAAGACTCCTTGGATGGTATCGGCAAGACACGATTCTTTCCGTGTTGTCTTTTCTCCTCAAGAGTGATCCTGCGTGCGTTCTCAAAAGAAGCAGCAGCGTTGAAGATAGTGTGGCTCCAGACCTCCCGATTTGAGGCCAGAGTAGACCAGTTATGTTGATCAATATGGCCAAGGCTGAGATGTTGTTTCAGGGAGTCCTTGTATCTTCTCTTCGGGGCTCCTCTCATGCGGCAGCCAGTGGCAAGTTCACCATAAAGCAAGATCTTAGGGAGGTGGTGGTCCTTCATCCTTGAGACATGTCCTGCCCAGCGCAGCTGTGTTCTCAGTAACATGGCCTCAATACTTGTGACTGCTGCTTGTTCTAGAACAGACGTGTTAGTCACATAATCTGACCAGTGGATGTTTAGGATTGTACAGAGACAGCGTTGATGGAAGCGTTCTAGGAGACGCAGATGGTGGCGGTAAATGACCTATGATTCGAAATCATATAAAAAAGTAGACAGCACAATGGCTCTGTAAACACTGATCTTTGTGCTTTTCTTGAGGTGTTTGTTTCGCCAAACTCTTTTATGGAGCCTTCCGAAAGCTCTCAATGCCTTTGCTAACCTGTTGTCTATCTCTCTGTCAATCTTACCATCCGAGGAGATGATGCTACCTAGGTAATTAAACTGCTGGACTGATTTGAGCTCTGATTTGCTGATGGTGATATGGGGATGATGGAAGACTTCCTGAGGTGCAGGTTGATAGAAGACTTCTGTCTTTTTTAAGCTGACTTCCAGCCCAAAAAGCTCAGCTAACTTAAGTGCATTAATCTTTCTGCACTAACTTATCTTGAGTATACCTGTACAAACTTCTCTTACCACTCATCCCTGAGGTGTTTCAAGTGTTTCTGAGGCTAGACTGCCACTCACCATTGTGTAACCAAGATTACTACTGTTGCTGTGTTACCACCACACAAACAATTACTAGTGAGATCCAGAATGAGACCATTTTCTAATCAGAGACCATTGCCTAAAATGTAATTTTTCTCCTGTCTTGCTGAATACAATATACACTTTCCCACAGACCTGCCTTGGTATGCTGTGTCTCTTGGGCACCCAGTGTGTTTCAAGACATCAGTAACAGCACCAAACTCTTAACAAGCTAGGGCCACTCATTACATCTTCAGTAAGATTGGTACTAAAAGGTTCTTCTGACTAATTATACCTTAATCTACTGTGTCCCTAAGGGTCGAGTGAATGGTCCTGCCCAGTCTTAAAGTCTGAATGTTCCTCAGCTAGTGGAGTTGAAAGTGTTGCTTTCATATTCCTGGAGATCTCCTGCTCTTGATTGAGACACTTGACTTGAGTCATTTCTAGCATACAGTTTTGCCAATCTATGCATGAAGGTGGCTAGTGGTTTCATATTCCATTTGGCTGTATTTTCTCCTGGACATTTCATTTTTAATTGCAAACTCAATTATTGTAATTCCAATGCCTTCTTCAGGACTCACACAGCATTCTTGGAAAAATAAAAATAAAAAACCCCTCTGTGCCATCCTGCAGTCAAGCCCCATAAACAGAACCACAGGGGCCCGTCTTGTCTTTACTTACCAGGGTCCTTGTTGGTTTGCCCTCAAGGCCTGTATTAGCAAGCATTATAGCTGCTCGTATCTTTTATTTTTGTATGTATTTTTCTTCTCCTTTTTCTTAGGTTCCTTGAGCTGTCCTCCTTCCTGGAGAGTCTTCCCAGCCCTGCTAGCCTGCTTTTCTGAATCCAGCCCGTTTATGTTATCAGGGTCCAGAGGACCCATAATCATGTGCAATGGATGAGTGAATCCTCCAGCACTGAAGCTGTGAATGTTCATAACTCGCCATAATTAAATCACACCTCCCTCTGGCATGAGTCTAATAACTACAGACAATAGTTATTTTTAACAACATGTGACTCTGGACCCATTTGGCTTTTATTCTTCCAAACAAAGCTCTACAGACACTGCTTCCAGCTGCTTTAACATGTTTAAACTCTGGAAGTATCCATAGTTCATTTCCCACAGCTAGGTGTTTCTTGGGTGTTGCACATGACCCATTTGGCGGCTGCGCAGGCTGTTTCCAACAGGTAATTTTGATCATCATCGGTCAACTGGCGATGATTTATTCTCACAAGGAGCAGTACCAGGTGGACTGGGATCATTCCAAAACCCTCTGTGCCAGTTGTCACGATCCTGCTTTTCTAGCTGTCCTCTGGTTTGTACTGCTTTACCCATTTTGCCTGTCATTTCTGTTTAAGCATCTCAGTTATCTTCATGTAAGAGTTGTGATCCTCACCTTTCCATCTCCTCTCTTGTGTTTTCTCCAGCACCACTGTAACAGCTGCCTTAACACGAGCCAGCTCAGTTTTCTTTTTTTCCCCTCACATTGTGTGATATCTGAAATGTCTTTCTTTGGTCTTTCCTCTCATCCTCCCCATTCTCTCCGAGCAGCAGCTGTTTTTAGCCCTTCTGCAGCAAAGGTACATTCTCTGGCCTTGTACTCCCCAGCGTGATCCCCACAGCATTTGTTTTCCTCCCCTAATGCCTTGCTCTTATCTTCACAGTGTTCTCACTAGCTGCCCAACATTCCTCCAGCCCAGGCCATCCTACCCTTTAACTCCTCCTTTCCCACAAACAATCCATTCTTCCTAAGGCCCTCAAAAACTTACATAATTTTACTTAAAAGACTCTTAAAAGCCTTGGATATCCAAGGGTGAGAATACAAATGTCCTGCCCGTTCTTCTATGGCTTCTATAGCCATACTAGTCTCTCTCCTTCAGAGGCCATGACTGTACTTGGTGGTGATTTGAAAACTGTTTCACCCTCCTGCTTTGGCATACATGACATGGGTTATGACCTTTTTACCAGCTTGGTATTCGAGCGTTCTTGCTCGCTGTGTGTGACTGTGATACAATTTCTATTTCTGCTCCACTCAAGCTCTCACATTCTTGCTCTTATAGCCCTGGTTGTTGAGTTCTCTGTATTCTTCACCAGCCTACCACAAGAAAAAAGATGCCTTTTGCTGTTTGCAGGACTCATCTGGTGCAGAGTGGATGAAAGACAACAGGACTGATTTTTTACTTCTTTTATTAAGCAAAATTGAAAGAGACAATTCCTAGCATTTCTGTTGTGCTAGGGATTTTTGGGGATCACATTCATGTGTTTCAACATGTGCAGAGTCTCAGGTAGGAGACGACTAAAGAGGAAACAATTCCCAACTGGAGTCTCACATGGTAGGTGGACTCTTCTCTATCTACTCATTGTAGTGTCTGCGTACTATTTTACCTTCATGTTGTTCTTCATATCGTGCTGATTCACAGGAAAACACTTGTTATGTAGCCTTATCAAGTTGGGGTTTTTGCGCAATTCACTTTTCATATGATTGTGCATATGCAGCTACATTATGTATCCATGAAATGCTGTTTTGTGAGTTGGCCTTAATTTTGCAGCAACCATCCAACCTACTCATATCTTAAAGTATTTAGTTCCACTAGTCAGCTAAGATCTTGAGAGACCATAGAAGCTGCATTCTGCAATGGAAATAGTAGTGGTCAGCAGCGGTGACCAGGATTTTCTGTGCTGGACATTGTCCACTTGCAGCAAAACTAAAGTGGAACTGAAGTGGTTTGTGGGCTCTTTTAGCTATATCATGAGAATTACAACTGCGTTCCTCTTCTAAAGCTTTCAAATATTAACAAATCTGTCAATACATTAAAATTATTAAGGAGTTTCATTGATTCTTTCTTTAACAGGGAAAAGTTTTGGATGGAAACTACAAGAAAAATGGCTCTGAAGTAGGAAGAAAAAAGTTTGGTTTACTTTTATGAATCTGGAGGGGGGTTGTCTGTTGGTTATTAGTTGTATAATCAGCTCTACTGGAGGTCTGACTGTAAGCACTGGCTACAGAGAAGTAAATTTCATCATGTTTTCTATTGTGTTTGTGTGCGGTTTCCCATTCAGTTTTATCAAGATTGAGCAAATCTGCAGAATTAGTGAAGTGAACATAATTTCCCATGTATGGAAGCAGTGTCAGTTTTTAATTACTTGCCATCACAATCATCTTTGGCTTACTCTTAGCAAATGTCTTCTGCAATGTGCTGGTTTTAATCTGTTCCTAATAGACTTAAAATTGTTAAGACAGTGCTTTATTTTCTCTTGTCAGAGCTGCCATGTTTGACAAGGAATATGCAATGGACTTGCTGTATTTATTTTTCGTATTTTACACATGCTTTGGTCAGCTAAACTGATTTTACCTCTTCCATTTTTTCCTATTGTTGAGCAACTCTGGAAGCCTGAGTTTATTCCACGCCCTTTTCTCACTTGGAAATGAAACACTGGATATAACTCACCAGAGATTATTCATTCAGTAGTCTTACAGGCATTTGTGGGAGGAAGAAACTGCAACGCATGTCCCAGTTTACCAGAGCTTTCTGATTTTTGGTGGCCAAAGTTTACCAGTTAAACCAACTTGATTTAGGAATTCCAAAGGAAGAGGAAAGCTGTTACAAATCAGATGACTCTGTCCTCTTTACCAGCTACAGATTTGTTAAAAATTATTAGAATAAAAAAGATTTTCTTAATGAAAATGGTAATTTAAAAATAGCACATATTGAAATTAATATAGTTTACTCCTTAACTCTTTAGTACTCCTTAACTGTATAGTACTGGCTAATCTGTGAGGCTGGACATTTAAAATTCTTAGGATCAAGAGTGATGTAGCGTCACTGATCAAGAAGGCTTTTAACCTGAATGATCAGTAGATGACCTCTGACCTTCCTTGGATTTTTGGCAAGTTCACCTGGAATCTCCCTCTTTGTTTTGAGAGAAAAGAGAGAGACTAGAGCTAGAGAAGACTAACATAGTGCATTACTTGTGAATTCTCTTTGCTCCTTTCCTTTCTATCCCTGCTAAAGACACGAATGCCTCTTTCTACTGAGCCTTCCTTATGAAGGTTAATGTTACAAGGTTAGACAGAGCCCTGTGAATGAGCACAAAATATCACAAGAGCTACAAGAATTTATATTATTATTTTCATTCCTCAACTAAATCATTTTTTTGTGGGAAGAGATCCACATGTGGGTTGCATGGTTTGCATTCATGAGTTTTATTTGAAGGTGGCTTTGAATTTCTGAGGGATTTATTATATGCATAATCACACAGGTGTCTAGCAACATGTCTGAAATCTGTTTCACTCTATCTGCAGTCTGTGCATTTTAAACGTGATACACAAATGAGTATTGACACTAAGAAGTCAAGCCTGGACTAGTTTGCCACTTGTAATCCTGTTTCATTTTGGATAACATTCTGAGGACAAAAGGCATCTTTTCATTATGCATCTGCCTAAAAAACAAATGAACTGATGGGTGCAAGCAGGGACTTTGCAGGGACTCCCAATGAAGCTTGTTTTTTGTAAAACATGTAACTCCCCTCCCCCTTACAAAAAGAAACCAAAAAAAGGCAAAATCCAGGCAACCATTATCAGAAATGTGTGAATTTCAGATAGCATTTACACCACAGAACCATAAGAAGCCCACAAACAAATGCTCATAGAAAACAAGGTTTTATGTGTTTCCTGGTTGTGGTAGCCAATGATTTTGACCCAAAAAATTTTTTACTTTGTTTGTTTTACAATGAGAATATTCTCTTGCACCAAGAATATATG
The DNA here is from genome assembly GCF_001604755.1 of Lepidothrix coronata. Taxonomy (NCBI): domain Eukaryota; kingdom Metazoa; phylum Chordata; class Aves; order Passeriformes; family Pipridae; genus Lepidothrix; species Lepidothrix coronata. The sequence continues at coordinate 1,284,056 of NW_016690237.1, read as the reverse complement.
CTAGCACTTTATAAAATATATCACTGTACATCCAATAAATGCGCTGTGAGCTTCTGCTCATTGAGTATGCTGCAATCATTGGCTTAATAAAAGCACTACAATTTGAACTCCTCTAATAGCTCATTTGATTTTATTTCTTCTTAATAACCTTAAAAACCACATTTCCTGTGGTTTGTATTTGTTTGGTTTGGTTTTTTAGATAGTTTGTTTCTTCTTTTTCATTGGCAAAGAGCCTTGATGTTTCCTTGCTTTGACTGCTAAGTTTTGTTATTGGTCAATCAGGGCTTTTACATGGCATCCTCAAGTTCACAGGGGCTAACCTTAAAAACAAAAGAAAACTTCAAGAAACTATGTCACTGGAGATGTAAAAATAAGTTCTGATTACAGATAGAAACACTGCCGGAGTGCTCAGTTTCCATCCAATCCCTTGATATGATCTAATACCTCCTCAACTGCAATAACTATTTAATTTTATTCAATTCTATTTGAAGGAATCTAGCTATTACCCTCATTCGACACATCTGGTCTGCATGTTCTCTAGTTAATGATGTGTAACATCTCTCTGGGCAAAGGGAAGCCCAAAACAAGAAACTGAAGAAAAGAAAAGGCAGCTTAGTATTTTGGGGAAGGAATGTTTGATTACACATTGGTAAGGCTTAACGTCAAAAAAACCCAAAACACCTAAAAACCAAAAGCTATGTTTAGAATGTGTATAGCTGTAACTGAGCCTTTAGATGTGATTTTTTTTTTTAGGTTGGGCAGGTGAATGGCACCCCCACCAGACCCCTGAAAAGGTAACCTGCTTCAGGTAGCCCACTTCATTCACTCAAATTCTAGAATTAATTTCTCTGAATCCTCACCCAAAGTATTTCTCTTTTATTGAAGTTTACCTTATTTAATTTACCTGACTCTCCCTTCCATCCTCCTCCTCCACTCTAGAGTCTCTCATTTTATACTCACACTTTTATCATTTTGTTAAACGTAATAAATGTATCTGTAGGAGTGATAATATTAAACCATCTTTTTTAGATCTCACTCTTGTTCTCCATCCTCAGAAGTCCTCTCCCTTTGAATGTGAGGTCATCACAGCTTTGTATCTTGAGACACAATTTTTCCTTTGGCTTTGATTTCAAGTCAGAAAATCACCTTCAAACCTTTATGAATGATATTTCCTCAGTTTAAACTCTGATATTTGCCATTACTGCATTACAGTTAAACATGTTTTCACCAGAATGCTTTAAAATGAGAATTTTTACTTGTAGTGGAGTTGAAGAGAACGATTGTACATTCTTCTCTCATATCTAGACATATCTCAATCTAGTAGACATGTGCTTTTTGTAGTGAACTAAATTAAAAGAGAAGAGAAGAGAAGAGAAGAGAAGAGAAGAGAAGAGAAGAGAAGAGAAGAGAAGAGAA